>NC_090035.1:76871748-76936748 GCF_037176765.1 Anolis sagrei | reverse complement strand
ACCCTCCACTCGTGCCTCCTCGAATTCTGCAGCACTGCTGGTCACAGCTGACCTCCAGCTGGAGCGCTCAAGGGCCAGGGCTTCCCAGTTCTCAGTGTCTATGCCAGAGTTTTTAAGGCTGGCTTTGAGCTCATCTCCCCAAGAGACTCGGTGCACCTTGGATTGGGACCGGTAAATGAACAGCAGCCAATGGAGCTCCTTAAACAGAAGGGTTGACCGCTCCCTGTAAGGAGCTCCAGTTAACATCCTGGCTGCCGCTCGCTGAACCAGTTGGAATGCCCTGTTTTCAAGGGCAGCCCCACGTAGAGTGCATTACAGTAGTCCAATCTGGAGGTGACTAAGGCATGGATCACCCTGGCCAGATCCACCTTCACGAGGTACGGTCGCAGTTGGCGCACGAGTCTAATTGTGCAAAGGCCCTCCTGGCCACCACCAACGCCTGAGCCTCAAGCGTAAGTGATGAGTCTAGGAGAGCTCCCAAACTGCGGACCTGTGACTTCAGGGGGAGTGTGACCCCGTCCAACACAGGTTGCCACCCTATACCCCAATCTGGTTTGCGATTGACCAGGAGGACCTCTGTCTTGTCGGGATTGATCTTCAGCTTGTTCGTCCTCATCCAGATAGCCACAGTGGCCAGGCACTCGTCCAGCACCTGAGGGGCTTCCTTGGAATTAGGTGGAAAAGAGTAGTAGAGTTGTGTGTCATCTGCGTAGAGGTGGCACCCAACTCCAAAACTGCGGATGACCTCTCCCAGCGGTTTCATGTAGATGTTAAAAAGCATGGGAGACAGGATAGAGCCTTGCGGGACCCCACAGGTCAAAGGCCAGGGGTCCGAGCAGGCATCTCCCAGCTTCACCATCTGGGACCGACCCTCCAGGAAGGACTGGAGCCACGACAAAGCCGTACCTCCAAGGCCCATCCTGGAGAGTCGTCCCAGAAGGATACCATGATCGATGGTATTGAAAGCCGCTGAGATGTCCACAGAGGCGGCCCTAGGTAATTTTCAACGGTAAGCAAACAGTATTTTGGCGCCCCCCCCCTCCCAATCATTGATATATATTTTCTGTTGGTCGTGGGAGTTCTGTGTGCCATATTTGGTTCAATTCCATCGTTGGTGGAGTTCAGAATGCTCTTTGATTGTAGGTGAACTATACATCCCAGTAACTACACTTGCCGCATTGGCTTCCTTGCCTGGCCCACTTTGGGTCTGGGGGCGTGCCTGAAGACCCTGGAGTGTGCACCAAAAGTTACCTCTTCTCCTGACTTTCTCCTCAGCCATTGGGTCCAAGAGAGAGAGAGAGAGAGAGAGGTGGAGATGCCCACCTTTCCTGAAGGTAGGCACAAAAACAAAGGAGGGAGCGGAGGTGGGAGTTACCTCCAGCCGGAGGGGCTCTCTCTCTCTCTCTCTCTCTTGGTCCCAATGGCTGAGGAGAAAGTCAGGAGAAGAGGCAACTTTTAGTGCGCACGCTGGGGTCTTCAGACACACCTCCGGACCCAAAGCGGGCCAAGCGTGGTGGCTCCGCCCCTTGGCCCACCCGCGGATTGGGGAGAGGAGAGGAGGCGGGTGGAGCGCTGGGGGATCGGGAAAGGGAGCCGGTCATGGGGAAGGGATCAAACGCAGAGAACGATTGAGCGCCGGCTCTGCTCGCGCACCCGGTGGCCGGGTGAAGCAGGAACGAGAGGGGCTAGGCGAGGCTCAAGAGCCCGGCCCCTTTGGGAAGAGGGTCGCCCGGCAGCAAGGAAAGAAAGCCGAAGCTCCCCCCGGACTGCTAGGGCTGTTGTGAGCTGAGGGGGCGCTCCTCAAATGGCGGTCGAGGGGCATTTACAGAGGTGCCTCTGCGCCCCTGGCAAAAAAAATGTTCTGCGACCGCTTACTTCGCATAATGGATGAGCCGTCCCTGGGCGCTCCTCAAGTGGCGGTCGAGGGGCATTTACAGAGGTGCCTCTGCGCCCCTGGCAAAAAAAGTGTTCTGCGACCGCTTACTTCGCGTAATGGATGAGCCGTCCCTGGGCGCTCCTCAAATGGCGGTCGAGGGGCATTTACAGAGGTGCCTCTGCGCCCCTGGCAAAAAAAGTGTTCTACGACCGCTTACTTCGCGTAATGGACGAGCCGCCCCTGGATGTCCAAGAGAACCAGCAGGGTCACACTCCCGCCGTCCAACTCCCTGCGGAGGTCATCCACCAAGGCGACCAAAGCCGTCCCGGTGCCGTGGCCAGGTCTGAAGCCGGATTGTGACTGATCTAGGTAGTTGATGTCATCCAGGAAACCCTGGAGCTGAGTTTATACCCCACTTTTTTCTCTCCACAAGGAGACTCCAGCAGTTTGCAAATATTCAAACATTAAAACATTTTAATTGCATTATATGGCCCTCCAATGACCATATATGGCAGTCTGGGTGGGGGTCTGAGTTTGGCCCAGTTTGTTCAAAGTTGACTTTGCAAAGAACGCGAAAGACTCATAATCACGCGACCCCCTTTCTTTTGCCAAAAGGAATAAAAAGCGTTGCAAATAGGATTTCCCCCTTCTTTGGCTTTGAAGTTTTCTCTCCAGGTCCCTTTGGGGAAAAGGCTTTCCTGATTGTAATAGCTTGCATTTGGCATCACCTTCGCCGCCGCTGCAGCAGGTGAAAAGTAGGTTGAATTTAAATTTGCAATCTTTGCAATCAGGAGGCGCTGCAAACAGTGATTGCTTTTAATTAGCCGCTATGTATGTTTGCTAGTATCCATCCTAATTGCAAGATTCTTCTTATGTTCGCCAACCCATTAATTTGTACACTGCCATATAAAATTCAGTGCCTTGAACTGGATTGTGTGGCAGTGTAGACTCATATAATCCAGATTAAAGTAGATAATCTGGATTATGTGCTTTGATAATCTGTATTATATATGTAGATCCAGCCTTGGGGCCCCATGCACACTGCTATTCTAATGCAGATTGAACTGGATTATATGGCATGTAGACTCACATAATCCAGATTAAAGTAGATAATCTGGATTATGTGTTTTGATAATCTGGATTATATGGCTGTGTAGATCCAGCTTGGGGCCTCATGCACACTGCTATCTTGACCATATAATCCAGTTCAAGATGCATTATATGGCAGTGTAGACTGACGATCCTTCATAGTGTGTCATGAAATCGTTCGTCCATCCACCTATCTATCCATCCATCCATCTATACATGCATCTATGTATCTATTCATCTATACATGCATCTATGTATCTATTCATCTATACATGTATCTATCTATCCATCCATCCATCCATCCATCCATCCATCCATCCATCCATCTATACATGCATCTGTCTGTCTGTCTGTCTATCCATCCATCCATCCATCCATCTATACATGCATGCATCTATCTATCTATCTATCTATCTATCTATCCATCCATCCATCCATCCATCCATCCATCCATCCATCCATCCATCCATCTATACATGCATCTGTCTGTCCATCCATCCATCCATCCATCCATCCATCCATCCATCTATACATGCATCTGTCTGTCTGTCTGTCTATCCATCCATCCATCCATCTATACATGCATGCATCTATCTATCCATCCATCCATCCATCCATCCATCCATCCATCCATCCATCCATCTATACATGCATCTGTCTGTCTGTCTATCCATCCATCCATCTATACATGCATCTATCTATCTATCTATCTATCTATCTATCTATCTATCTATCCATCCATCCATCCATCCATCCATCCATCCATCCATCCATCCATCCATCTATACATGCATGCATCTATCTATCCATCCATCCATCCATCCATCCATCCATCCATCCATCCATCCATCCATCCATCTATACATGCATCTGTCTGTCTGTCTATCCATCCATCCATCTATACATGCATCTATCTATCTATCTATCTATCTATCTATCTATCTATCTATCCATCCATCCATCCATCCATCCATCCATCCATCCATCCATCCATCTAGGGAACTAGGTCAGTTTGCAAATTTGGCTGCAAATGTTGATTCAGATCATATGGGATGCAATTAGTGCCAATGTCTACGCGCACACACATACACAAATACCTCGCTGTCTTACAAAATCTAGGAATTGGCTTCCCTAAATCTCATTTGCATGGATTATGCCATGTTTGCGGGCATCGGTGCACCTTACTAACCGGATCGCTTTGGGCTTAACGGGATTAGAAACCCATAGGCATTAGAGCGGCGGCTCAACGGAGGGAGGATCAGAAGGAAATGAAATTTACATGGGTTTTAAAGGGAGAAATCCATTTGCTACGGATCCAGGCCTTTAGATGTTCTCCTCCATGGTCTTGTTTGGGGATAATGGGCTTGCCATCTGGCCCGCCTGATAGGGGATAATGGTGTTGGCATGATGGGTGCATTATTGTATATATTACTACCCGTGCCCTGCCACACATTGCTGTGGCCCAATCTGTGTATATGTGTTTTGTGCGTATATATTTGTGTATATGTGTATATGTGTGGTTTTGCGCATGTGTTGTAATGTATTTTTTATTTTTTGGGTTTTTAAGCTCTCCCACTGTGTTTTTCAATGTTTTTGTGAGTGATGGTCACTCGTTGGCCTGATCGGTGTCTTGTGTCCAAATTTGGTGTCAATTCATCCAATGGTTTTTGAGTTATGTTAATCCCACAAACGAACATTACGTTTTTATTTATATAGACTAGCTGTACCCGCCACTCATTGCTGTGGCCAACCTTCCCTCCCTCTTTCTCTCCTTCCTTCCCTCCTTCTTTCCTTCCTTCCCCCTTTTTCTTTCCCTCCCTCTTTCTCTCCTTTCTTCCTTCTCTACCTCTTTCTTTCCTTCCTTTCTTTACTCTTTGGTTCCATCCTTCCTTCTCTCTTTCATCCATTTTCCTCTCCTTCTTTCTTCCTCTCCTTCCTTCCCTCGTTCTTTCCTTCCTTCCCCTTTTTCTTTCCCTTTCCCTTTCTCTCCTTTCTTGCTTCTTTAACTCTTTCTCTCCTTCCTTCCTTTGCTCTTTGGTTCCATCCTTCCTTCCCTCCCTCCCTCTTTCTTGCCTTCTTTCCTGCTCTCCTTCCTTCCTTCCCTCCTTCTTTCCTTCCTTCCCCCTTTTTCTTTCCCTCTCTTTTTCTCTCCTTTCTTCCTTCTCTCTTTCCTTCCTTCCTTTCCTCCCTCTTCCTCTCCTTTTCTCTCTCCTTCTTTCCTTCCTTCCCCTTTTTCTTTCTCTTCCTCTTCTTTCTTCCCTCTTTCTCACCTTCTTTCCTTCTCTCCTTCCTTCCCTCCTTCTTTCCCTCCTTCCCCTTTTTCTTCCTCTTCCTCTCCTTCCTTTCCTCTTTATCGCCTTCTTTCCTTCTCTCTTTCCTTCCCTCCTTCTTTCCTTCCTTCCCCCTTTTTCTTTCCCTCCCTCTTTCTCTCCTTCCTTCTTTCTCTACCTCTTTCCTTCCTTCCTTCCTTCCTTTGCTCTTTGGTTCCATCCTTCCTTCTCTCTTTCATGCCTCTTCCTCTCCTTTCTTTCTCGCCTTTATTCCTTCTCTACTTCTTTGTCTCCTTTTTTCCTTTGCTCTTTGGTTTCATCCTTCCTTCTCCCCTTCCTTCCTTCCTTCCCTCCCTCCCTCCCTCCCTCCCTCTTTCTCACCTTCTTTCCTTCTCTCCTTCCTTCCCTCTCTCTTTCTTTCCCTCATTCTCTCCTTCTTCCTTCCTTCCTTCCTTCCCTCCCTCGCTCCCTCCCTCCCTCTCACCTTCTTTCCTTCTCTCCTTCCTTCCCTCTCCTTCCTTCCCTCTCTTTCTTTCCCTCATTCTCTCCTTCCTTCCTTCCTTCCTTCCCTCTTTCTCACCTTCTTTCCTTCTCTCCTTCCTTCCTTCCTTCCTTCCCTCCCTCCCTCTTTCCCTCCCTCTTTCTCTCCTTCCTTCCTTCCTTCCTTCCTTCCTTCCCTCCCTCCCTCTTTCCCTCCCTCCTTCTCTCCTTCCTTCCCTCCCTCTTTCTCACCTTCTCTCCTTCCTTCCCTTTCTTTCCCTCATTCTCTCCTTCTTCCTTCCTTCCTTCCTTCCCTCCCTCGCTCCCTCCCTCCCTCCCTCCCTCTCACCTTCTTTCCTTCTCTCCTTCCTTCCCTCTCTTTCTTTCCCTCATTCTCTCCTTCCTTCCTTCCTTCCTTCCCTCTTTCTCACCTTCTTTCCTTCTCTCCTTCCTTCCTTCCCTCCCTCCCTCTTTCCCTCCCTCCTTCTCTCCTTCCTTCCTTCCCTCCCTCTTTCTCACCTTCTCTCCTTCCTTCCCTCTTTCTTTCCCTCATTCTCTCCTTCCTTCCCTCCCTCCCTCCCTCCCTCCCTCCCTCTTTCTCACCTTCTTTCCTTCTCTCCTTCCTTCCCTCTCTCTTTCTTTCCCTCATTCTCTCCTTCTTCCTTCCTTCCTTCCTTCCTTCCCTCCCTCGCTCCCTCCCTCTCACCTTCTTTCCTTCTCTCCTTCCTTCCCTCTCTTTCTTTCCCTCATTCTCTCCTTCCTTCCTTCCTTCCTTCCTTCCTTTCCTCTTTCTCATCTTCTTTCCTTCTCTCCTTCCTTCCTTCCCTCCCTCCCTCTTTCCCTCCCTCTTTCTCTCCTTCCTTCCTTCCTTCCCTCCCTCCCTCTTTCCCTCCCTCCTTCTCTCCTTCCTTCCTTCCCTCCCTCTTTCTCACCTTCTCTCCTTCCTTCCCTCTTTCTTTCCCTCATTCTCTCCTTCCCTCCCTCCCTCCCTCCCTCCCTCCCTCTCTCTTTCTCACCTTCTTTCCTTCTCTCCTTCCTTCCCTCTCTCTTTCTTTCCCTCATTCTCTCCTTCCTTCCTTCCCTCTTTCTCACCTTCTTTCCTTCTCTCCTTCCTTCCTTCCTTCCTTCCTTCCTTCCTTCCTTCCTTCCTTCCCTCCCTCCCTCCCTCCCTCCCTCCCTCCCTCCCTCCCTCTAGACATAGACCAGAAAAGAGTTGGACTCAAAGGCAGTGCTTGGGGGGGGGGGGGAGTCATTTTCGTGTATGCGCTGTATTGTCATTTAGCTTTTTTGTGTTTTTAAGTCCTTTCCACTGCTTTCGGGGGGGGGGGTGGTTATGAGTGATGGTCACTTGTTGGCCTGATAGGTGTCTTGTGTCCAAATTTGGTGTCAATTCGTCCAGTTGTTTTTGAGTTATGTTAATCCCACAATCGTTTGGACATTACATTTTTATTTATATGGATTATTATATTATATATATATTTAATTATGCATCAATATATTATTATTTATATTAATTATTATTATTAATAGTAGTGGTAGTATATTAAGTTCTTACAAAAAATCTGGATTATTATATATATTTAATTATGCATCATTATATTATTATTTATATTAATTATTATTAATAGTGGTAGTGTATTAAGTTCTTACAAAAATCTGGATTATTATATATATTTAATTATGCATCATTATAATATTATTATTTATATTAATTATTATTATTAATAGTAGTGGTAGTATATTAAGTTCTTACAAAAATCATCCCTTGCTCCGAATTCTCTTATTGACACTCTTATGTGTTGCATTTCAAGCTTTTCTATTATTTTGCATCAGGGGCCATCTACACCATTGAATTAATTCAGTTTGATGCCACTTTAGCCTCCATGGCTATGGAATTCTGGGAGTTATAGTTTTTGCAAGGTCTTTAGCATTCTCAGCTCCTTGAATGCTTCCTCATAGGACTCTTGTCTCTTTCTTCTGTGCAGAATTTGGTACACAATCGTCTTCTTTTCCCGTTCTGACGGAAGCAACGTTGATGAATTCTGACGCGTGCTTTTAAATGATGTCAAATCAAATTCAATCAGACCTCAGCTTTTGCAAGATCTAGTTCCTTGGTTTTTAGATTTTGGGCAGTTTGAACTCAGAGTGCATCCACACTTAAAGTGATATCAAATTGCATTAATTCTTCAGTGTGGATGCACTCAAGAGTCCTGGTTTTCCATCCCTAAAATGTTGGAGGGGATCTGCTTCACCCATATTCGTTGATGATGTGTTATATTCCACGCACTCTCGCTCCCTCTTTGTTCATGCTAATTCATTTAAATGCATGCAGATTTCACAATTAACCTTTGGACCTGCCTTCTCTGTGACCTCTTCAAGCTGACACCCAAGCTCATTTGCACCGCATGCAAACAGATTGCACTCATCACACAGATGTGACCGGATTATATTTAGCCTAGGCCTGGATGAGCCGATCTGGATGCCCCATTTTGGAGTGTAATGCCCAGAATCCTCCTTCCCAGACTGGGCACTGTAATTCCATGATGTTTTTGAGCTCCAGAACTTTGTGTCCTGAGCAATATATATATATAGTGATGAATCATTCACAGTGTATTCTCTTAGGTTACATCTAGAATTAATGCAGCTTGACACCCACTACCTCTATACCTTCCTTCCCTCCTTCTTACTTTCCCTTCTTCCTTCCTCCTTCCTTCCTTCCCTCCCTTCTTTCCTTCCTTCCTTTATACCTCTACTGTTTCCTGCCTTTCTCCTTTATTTCCTTCTTTCCTGCCTTCCTTCCTTTATACATCTATTATTTACTTCTTTCCTTCTTTCCCTCCCTTCCCTCCCTCCTTTCACTATACCTCCTTCCTTCCCTTCCTTCTTTCCCTCATCTATACTTCTATAACCTCTTTCCTTTTTTTCCTTCCCTTTTCTATATCTTCTTCCTTCCTTCCTTTATAGATTTATTATTTACTTTTTTCCTTCCTTCTTTCCTGCCTTCCTTCCTTTATACATCTATTATTTACTTCTTTATTTACTTCAAACCCAGCACATAGAAGATGGCTTTGAAAGGCAGCAGATCACAGGAGCTGTCTTCATAGACTTGTCAGCAGCCTATGATACTGCGAACCACCGCCTCCTCCAAAGGACGACCACCTCACCCGCCTCATAGGAAACCTGCTACAAAACAGGAGCTTTTTTGTTGAGTTACAGGGCCAGAGAAGCAGATGGCGGAAACAGAAGAACGGCCTGCCTCAGGGAAACGTGCTTGCTCCATCCATGTTCAACATCTACACAAATGACCAGCCACTGCCAGAAGGGACAGAGAGTTTCATCTATGCTGATGATCATGCCATCACCGCTCAAGCAGGGAGCTTTGAGGTGGTAGAACAGAAGCTCTTGAAAGCTCTAGGTGCCCTTACCGCCTACTACAGGGAAAACCAGCTGATCCCTAATCCATCCAAAACACAGACATGTGCTTTTCATCTCAAGAACTGACAAGCATCCCGAGCTCTGAGGATTATCACCTGGGAAGGAATCCCACTGGAGCATTGCAGCGCACCCAAATACCTGGCACCCAAATACCTGGGAGTCACTTTGGACCGTGCTCTGACCTACAAGAAGCACTGCCCTAACATCAAACAAAAAGTGGGCGCTAGAAACAACATCATACGAAAGCTGACTGGCACAACCTGGGGATCACAACCAGACACAGTGAAGACATCTGCCCTTGCGCTATGCTACTCTGCTGCTGAGTATGCATGTCCAGTGTGGAACATATCTCATCACACTGTTTGGGTATCAGCCAGCACATCAACGACTTAAATCAAGACATAGTTTTCTTAGATCTACAGAGACACTCGCTGGAACACCCCAGCAAGCGAGAGTCCAAAAGTGGCAGGGCCAAACCCAGCACCTCAATTCATGGGTGATACCAGATGAGAGACTCCCCCCTGGGCACTCAGAAGACTGGGCGACTTGGAAGGCACTGAACAGATTGCGCTCTGGCACCACGAGATGCAGAGCCAATCTTAAGAAATGGGGCTACAGGGTGGAATCCTCGGGATGCGAGTGCGGAGAAGAACAAACCACTGACCACCTGCTGCAATGCACCCTGAGCCCTGCCACATGCACGATGGAGGACCTTCTTGCGGCAACCCCAGAGGCACTCCAAGTGGCCAGATACTGGTCAAAGGACATTTAACCAAATACCAAATTTACAAAATCTGTGTGGTTTTTTTTCTTTCTTTTTTTTTCTTTTTCTTTTTAATCTCTGTGTGTGTTTTGCTCTGTTAGAATTGTAATACAATGGTTGCTGATGACACGATAAATAAATTTACTTCTTTCTCTTCCTTCCCTCCCTCCTTCCTCTATACCTTCCTCCCTCCCTTCCTTCTTCCCCTCATCTATACTTCTATAACCTCTTTCCTTGTTTTCTTCCTTCCCTTTTCTATACCTTCTTCCTTCCTTTATACATCTATTATTTACTTTTTTCCTTCCTTCTTTCCCTCTTTCCTCTATACCATCTTTCTTTCTTTCCTTCCTTCCTTTCTTCTTTCCCTCTATACTTCTATAACCTCTTTGCATGTTTTCTTCCTTCCCTTCTCTATACTTCCTTTCTTCCTTTATACTTCTATTATTTACATCTTTCCTTCCTTCCCTCCCTCCTTCCTTTCTTCTATAGCTTCTTTTTCTTCCCTCCCTTCCTCCTTCTCCCTCTATACCTTCTTTTGCCATTTTTCTTTCTTTCCTTTCTTTCCCTTCCTTTTTATCTTCTCTCTTTCCTTCTTCCCTCCTCTATTCCATACCTTCTTTCTTCCCTTCCTTTCCCTCTCTCCTTCTTCTAGGCCTCTTTTTTTCATACCTTCCCTCCCTACCTCATCTATACTTCCTTCCTTCCTTCCTTCCTTCCTTCCTTCCTTCCTTCCTTTATACCTCCCTCCCTCCCTTCCTTCTTTCCCTTCCTCTATACCTTCCTCCCTCCCTCCATCCCTTCCCTCTTTCTTCTATACCTCCTTCCTTCCTTCATTTCTTTCCCTCCCTCCTTCCTCTATACATTCTTTTTTCTTCCCTCCATTCCACCTCTCCTTCTTCCTTTATACCTTCTTTCTTCCCTTCTTCCTTCTTCTATTCCATACCTTCTTTCTTTCCTCTCTCTTTCCTCTATGTATCAACATTGCATACACTTTGACTCAACCATCTGACCCAGCTGGGATTTTCTATCCACTTTCTTCCTTCTGCATTTGTCTTCCTTGTCTTTGTCGGGGTGAAAATTTGGCCCCTTTGTGCGTTTGAGTGACATCCCTAAATGACCCTCTTTTGTCTTTTTTGTACCCATCTGTCTGCGAGTCAAAGGTCGTCCCAGAAAGTACTCAATATCCTTCACTTCCCAATGGCAAAGTTCAAGTTCTGCAAATGGAATGTGCAACTTGGGCCCTCCAGGTGTTTTGGACTACAACTCCCACAATTCCTAACAGCCTACCGGCTGTTAGGAATTGTGGGAATTGCAGTCCAAAACACCTGGAGGGCCCAAGTTGATCCATGCCTGACTTCAGCTCTTCCTTTAAGGTTGCCAAATATCACAAATAGTAAGAGACATCCATTCTCCTTCTGTTTTGCAGGACATCCTCCCAGGCTTGATGTGGGAACTGGAGCAACAGTTGGGTTTATTGCGTCTGAATCCGGAGAAGGCGCCTGGAGAGGCGGCAGAGACGGACAGCTGGCCCAGTTCAGGTTGGTACTCAAGCCACCAAAAAAAGGACATCTGTTGGGAGGGATCGGGTGGTGCCTGGCACAATGGGGTTGGACTAGATGGCCTCTGGGGGTCTCTTTGAAACTTTCCCCTTTGCTTCAGGGTCCTACTCCCGGATCATCGGCCGCCCAGAGTCCCGTCTTGGCTTTGCCAGCGAGCGCCCCAAGTCCGTAGGTGAGTCCATGCCTTTGGATGCAAAATACCTGTTTTCGTACTTGATGCAAAAATGGATAGGTTCGAAATTAGCATCTGCTTGTACTTATCTCTTCTCTGCACACGTCAGGACAAAATTAGCATACAATTAGAATAGCAGAGGGGTGTAAAAATACATATGAAGGTCAGGTTATATCAGCGGTTCTCAATCTGGGGGTCGCGACCCCCAGGGGGGTCGTCTGGCCATTTCAGAGGGGTCACAGGGCTGCTACCATTTGTAGTAGTAGCAAAATTACAGTTATAAAGGAGCAACGAAAATAATTTTATGGTTGAGGGTCACCACAACATGAGGAACCATATTTAGGGGTCCCGGTGTTAGAAAGGTTGAGAACCACTCTGTTATGGGTTATATGTCTGTCATGTTTTCCATTGTGTGCAAGTGGAATATGCTGGAGTCTCCTTCCAGTGATGTTTTTAAAGAGTGTCTAGATGGCCATCTGTCTGGGGGGCTTTGATTGTGTCCTGCATGGCAAAATGGAGTTGGGCTGGATAGCCCTTGGGATTATAACTGTAGAATAATAATAATAATAATAATAATAATAATAATGCAGAATAATATAATATTTGATATTAAATAATAACAAAGTATAATATACAAGCATAATATTAATAGTAAAAATATTGAAATAGAACGATGATGATGATGATATAAAATCAGAGGCTGGACGGCCATCTGTTGGGAGGGCTATGATTGAGTCCTGCATGGCAAAATGGAGTTGGACTGTTTTCCGCCGGCATCTTATTCTTCCTTGCTGCTTTCCTCCGCAGGCGATGTGGCAAACAGCAGCAAAGATGGCACCAGCCGAGGCACCGTGCCACGTTCCTTCTCGGCCCCGTACTCCACCTCCCAGGACTACCCGGAAGACTCCATGTCAGGCCGCTACCCGCCAGACCCGTTCCTGTACCCAAGCCCCCTCCACGCGGTGGCCCTGCAGAACTCCTTGCTCCGGAGCCACCTCTACGAAGACTCCGCTTTCGCCTCGGCAGCCTCCCAAGCCTTGGCGTACCCTTCTGACCAAGAGGGCTATGCCGACGGCTTCCCCTTCTACGAAGAGGCGGCTTCCCACTGCCACAAAGTGGAGAGCTACATCTCGCGCCTCATCCGCCGACGCAGCCAGCTCGTCCGGGGCAGCAAACCGCGCACGAGTTTGGGCTCGGAGTCCAACGTGGTCCGGCAGAATAGTCTCTGCAAGAGGCCTTTGGAGTTGTTGCCACCGCCGCAAAGCGAACGTAAGCACCCGCCGTCCGTGGAAAGAGGGAGCAGCACGCCATCGCCTTGTGGACACGAAGGCGGGACGTCTGCGGCTGCACGAATCTGGTCGTCGTGGGATGCTGCCGCGGAGAGGACACTATCTGCTAAAGTTGTTGATGATTATAGCCCTCCACCTCCATCCAGCCTCAAAAAAGCCCCCAAGCTCCAAGCTCTGGCCCACATGCGGTCACCCTCGGCGGATCAATACGAGGCGTATCCGTCATCCCCTTTGCCAGATAGAGAAGCCGCCAACGTGCAGGACTCGTACGATGCCGAGGAAGGAACCTGCTTGATGGTGAAGGCCCAGTATATCCCAGCACAGCAGCCCTCCAGGGTCCAGCAGGCCCACCACCGTCCAGGCAAAAAGAAGCCCCCTCCACTCACAAAGGGACGCTCAGTGGAACTGTCCCCGGAAAGGGTTCCTCTGTTGCCAAGGGAGCGTTCACGAGTTACCGGACCCCCGAAGAAGTGCCGTTTCACTGAAGATGGAAGTAGCGACGTTCGGAAAGCATCCGGGAGAAAAAGCTCGCCCCGTTCTCGGAAAGCCGCTCGATCCCAGTCGGAGAACAGCCTCCTGAACAAACCGGGGGTCAAGTATGGGACGGCCGAGCGCCACGAGGAAGTGGCGGCGAAACCGTCCCGACAACGCCGTCCTCACATTGGCAGCACGGCGAGCGGCTGCCGCAAATGGCGCTCAACGGCAGAGATTTGCCAAGAAGAGTTGTCTCCAGGAAATGTGGCGGAGGCAAGTCGTGTTCCACGTGGAATGACGCCGATCGGGTACGCTTACAACACCGGGAGTGACTCCGAGTGTCCTCCCGAACCGCCTCGGCAAGCCCCGACGTGCCGCATGGAAGAAGGCTTAGTCTACGGAGACAGCGAGTCCAGCGTCAGTGATGGGGACTCACCACCCGCTTACAGCAGCGGTGCCTCCAGCGACACGGATGAGAGCGGTGGCCTGGTGTGGCCCCAGCAGCTCTCCCCGCAACTCGTGTCGGCCTCTGGGCCGGGGAAGACGGTCGGCGGGCAGCCCAAGGTCTTTGTCAAGATCAAGGCCTCCCACGCTCTCAAGAAGAAGATCATGCGTTTCCGGTCTGGGTCCCTCAAAGTCATGACCACAGTGTAAGGGAGTCCCAATGGCCATTCGCATCTACATCCCTTCTTTTGTGGCTGAAAGTTTCCCTTGCAAATGTTATCCCCTGCATTCCCTTCCCAGCATTGACCCCACAGACCAGTGGTTGCCAGTCTTTGGTCCTCCAGGATCCTCAATCGTTGGCCAAGGCAGATGAGGCTTTTGGTGGATCAAGTCCAAAATACCTGGACTACAGTTTGGGAATCAAGTAGTTTCCAACATTTAATCTTCCACTTGTTTGGGGCCCCACGGACCAGTGGCTGCCAGTCTTTGGTCCTCCAGAATCTCCAATCATTAGCCAAAGAAGCTGAGTCTTCTGGGAGTTGAAGTTCAAAACACTTGGAGGATCAGATCTTGGGAATCAACTCATAGTGGTTGCCAAATTTTGGTCTTCCAGGTCTTTGAAATCCCAGAAGTCCCACCCAGCTTGTCCAATTGTAGTAATTCTGGGAACTGTAGTCCTAAACATCTTAGAGGACATCTTTGGTCCATCTTAGAGGACCAAAGCTTAGTCTGATCAGCTTCACTGCCCTTGACAAGAGCCGGGGATGTTGGGTATCCTAGTCCTTGTCTCCCCAGCTGCACGAAAAATGTGTCTTTCTTGTTCATCCTGGGTTTTTTTGGACTCTAACTTCCAGAATCCCCCTTCTACCAGCAATTCTGAGAGGGTTCCGGGAAAAAATTTGCAAACTTTTCTTTTCCATGCTTCTTTTTAATGGAGAGGTTATTTATTATGGGTTTTTGTACAGCCAACTTCTAAGGAGCCCACCTTTTTGGGTATCAACGCTCCGGACCCAGAATCCAATCCATGCCGTCGGTCTTGTAGTTCGATACGGATGTTCCTTCTTCTGTGTTTGTAAATAAAATTGGGTGTTTTTTTCTGTTGGCTTGTTTGTGTCTTTCATATATTAAGTTTGGTTGTGAAGAAAAATATAGCAGACGAAACAAGCAATTCTTCGGCAAATCTTCAGACAGGGGGCCTTTTATTCCATCTTCCTACCGCTTGCCGCTGCCACCACTTGCTTTACAAGTGGTGGCAGCGCCAAGCGGTAGGAAGATGGAATAAATAGCACGGAGACTGACTTAGTTCTCTAACCAACAGATTGAGAGAGAGGGGCTTTGCTTGTAGATGAAACAGTATCTTCTTTTTATTTGTATCATTCTTATTGTGGATCAGTGTTTCTCAACCTGGCGGTTGGGATCCCTGGGGGGGGGGGGGGAGGGTTGCAAGGGGGTGTCAGAGGGGTCGCCAAAGATCATCGGAAAACACAGTAATTTCTGTTGGTCATGGGGGTTCTGTCTGGGAAGTTTGGCCCAATTCTGTTCTTGGAGTTCATAATGCTCTTTGATTGTAGGTGAACTATAAATCTCAGCAACTACAACTCCCAAATGTCAAGGTCTATTTCCCACAAACTCCACACCAGTGTTCCCATTTGGGCATACTGGGTATTCATGCCAAGTTTGGTCCAGATCCATCATTGTCCACAGTGCTCTCTGAATTTAGGTGAACTACAACTCTCAAACTCAAATGTATAAATATGTGTATAAATATGTGAGAGGAAGTCACAGGGAGGAGGGAGCAAGCTTGTTTTCTGCTTCCTTGGAGACTAGGACACGGAACAATGGCTTCAAACTACAAGAAAGGAGATTCCATCTGAACATCAGGAAGAACTTCCTGTGAGAGCCGTTCAGCAGTGGAACTCTCTGCCTCGGAGTGTGATAGAGGCCCCTTCTTTGGAAGCTTTTAAACAGAGGCTGGATGGCCATCTGTCAAGGGTGATTTGAATGCAATATTCCTGCTTCTTGGCAGAATGGGGTTGGTCTGGATGGCCCATGAGGTCTCTTCCAACTCTTTGATTCTATGATCCCAATTTCCTGGCTGCAGTCTGCATCTGCAGTAATCTTTGCACCTAGAAATACAAACTCTGTCACGGCCTCCACGTTTTCTCCCTCTATTTTCCAGTTGTCAATCATTCTTGTTGCCATAATCTTGGTTTTTTTTTATGTTTAGCTGCAACCCAGCTTTTGCGCTTTCTTCTTTCCCCTTGGTGAGAAGGCTCCTCAGCTCCTCCTCGCTTTCAGCCATCAAAGTGGTGTCATCTGCATATTGAAGGTTGTTCATGTTTCTTCCAGACGTTTTAACCCCAGCCTTGCATTCGTCAAGCCCCACACGTGTCACATGATATGTTCTGCATAAAAGACTGATATGTGGATACATAAGAATGGGTTTCAACTTTTATTTATTTATTTATTTATTTATTTACATCATTTATTTCCCGCCTATATCAGCCCGCAGGCGACTCAGGGCGGTCTACATATCGGCACAATTCGATGCCATCAATACATACATTCAAAAGCAAAGACAATTAAGTGCATTATTTATTTCTCGTGTCAGGGCAGCCAGTCAATTATATTACATTTCTAACAGAACAAAGCAAACAAACAGAGAAAATACAAAATGTGTGAGTTTGGTAGTTGATTAAATGTCCTTTGACCAGTATCTGGCCACTTGGAGTGATTCTCGTGTTGCTGCAAGAAGGTCCTCCATTGTGCAGGTGGTCAGTGGTTTGCTCTTCTCCGCACTCGCATGTCGAGGATTCCACTTTGTAGCCCCATTTCTGAAGGTTGGCTCTGCATCTCATGAGCGCAGTCTGTTCAGCGCCTTCCAAGTCGCCCCATCTTCTGTGTGCCCAGGGGGGAATCTCTCAGTTGGTATCAGCCATTGATTGAGGTTCTGAGTTTGAGCCTGCCACTTTTCGACTCTCGCTTGCTGAGGCATTCCAGCGAGTGTCTCTGTAGATCTTAGAAAACTATGTCTGGATTTAAGTCGTTGACGTGCTGGCTGATACCCAAACAGGGGATGAGCTGGAGATGTCTCTGCCTTGGTCCTTTCACTATTTAAACAAAAAGACAGTGCAATAACAATTTAAAAAGAGCTATATCCTCTCATTCCAATCCTCGTCCGTTTCATCGTCTTGGCCGTTCCTGGGTCGTTCTCCATCTCAAGCTTGACTATCTATTCCGGGGTTCCGAATGCTTGCTCGAAGAGCCAGGTTTTCACTCTCTTCCGAAAAGTCAGGAGGGAGGGGGCTGATCTAATATCCCTAGGCAGGGAGTTCCACAGCCGAGGGGCAACCACAGAGAAGGCCCTGTCCCTCGTCCCTGCCTCTCAGCTAATACTAATAAACATAACCAAAACTTTATACTTCCATTGGGCATTTCGTTATAGTGTGTTTCATATAGTAATAATGATAACAACAAGAACAACAATCGAACAGCAAAGACTCTGGCACAAGCCAGTCAAGGTGGTCCCAGTGGTGATCGGCACACTGGGTGCAGTGCCTCAAGACCTTGGCCTGCACTTAAACACAATCGGCGCTGACAAGATTACCATCTGCCAGCTGCAAAAGGCCACTTTACTGGGATCGACACGCATGATTCGCCGATACATCACACAGTCCTAGACACTTGGGAAGTGTCCGACATGTGATCCAATTCAACAGCCAGCAGAGTGTCTGCTGTGGACTCATCTTGTTGTGTTTCAAATAATAATAATGATAATAATAATAATAATAATAGTATTTATTTATTTATCGTGTCATCCGCAACCAGAACATTGTATTTCATTTCTAACAGAACAAAACAAACAAACAGATAAAAAACAAAACAAACAAAAAACACAAATTTTGCAAACTTGGTAGTTGATTAGATGTCCTTTGACCAGTATCTGGCCACTTGGAGTGCTTCTGGTGTTGCTGCAAGAAGGTCCTCCATTGTGCATGTAGCAGGGCTCAGGTTGCATTGCAGCAGGTGGTCAGTGGTTTACTCTTCTCCCCACTCGCATGTCATGGATTCCACTTTGTGGCCCCATTTCTTGAGGTTGGCTCTGCATCTCGTGGTGCCAGAGCGCAGTCTGTTCAGCGCCTTCCAAGTCGCCCAGTTTTCTGTGTGCCCAGGGAGGAGTCTCTCATTTGGTATCAGCCATTGATTGAGATTCTGGGTTTGAGCCTGCCACTTTTGGACTCTCGCTTGCTGGGGTGTTCCAGCGCGTGTCTCTGTAGATCTTAGAAAACAATTTCTAGATTTAAGTTGTTGACGTGCTGGCTGATACCCAAACAGGGGATGAGCTGGAGATGTCTCTGCCTTGGTCCTTTCACTATTGGCTGCCACTTCCCGGCGGATGTCAGGTTGTGCAATACCGGCTAAGCAGTGCAATTTCTCCAGTGGTGTAGGGCGCAGACACCCTGTGATAATGTGGCATGTCTCATTAAGAGTCACATCCACTGTTTTAGCGTGGTGAGATGCGTTCCACACTGGGCATGCATACTCAGCAACAGAGTAGCATAGCGCAAGGGCAGATGTCTTCACTGTGTCTGGTTGTGATCCCCAGGTTGTGCCAGTCAGCTTTTGTGTGATATTGTTTCTAGCACCCGCTTTTTGCTTGATGTTCAGGCAGTGCTTCTTGTAGGCCAGAGGATGGTCCAGAGTGACTCCCAGGTATTTGGGTGCGCTGCAATGCTCCAGTGGGATTCCTTCCCAGGTAATCCCCAGAGCTCGGGATGCTTGTCTGTTCTTAAGGTGAAAGGCACATGTCTGTGTTTTAGATGGATTAGGGATCAGCTGGTTTTCCCTGTAATAGGCAGTAAGAGCACCTGGAGCTTCGGAGAGCTTTTGTTCAACCATCTCAAAGCTCCCTGCTTGAACGGTGATGGCAGGATCATCAGCATAGATGAAACTCTCTGTCCCTTCTGGCAGTGGCTGGTCCAACGTGTGCATTGCTGGCTCTTGCACTCCTCCATTCAACTTTCCGTCTCCTTCCCTCTCTCTTTCTCCCCCTTCTTCGTTCTTCTGTCTGCCTTTCCCTTTTTTCTTTGAGCGCCAATGTCTTTGCTCAGCCCTTATGAAAACCAGATGTTCACGGCGAGGCCAGGAAAATGGTTGTTGCGCTTTTCCAAATTCCTTCCCCATCCCCCAATATAAGGGGGCCAAGGCCTCATTTTTTCCCCCTCCTTTCTAAACAATCCCAGCTCAAGGTTTTTTGCAAAGCAGACTTTCCTCCTCCTGAACGCATGGGAGTCTTTTCCAATGTCATGCAAATACAGGCTCCAGAATTGGACCCCAAAGACGATCTTTCTCCAGCAAGATATGGATGTGTAAATAATAATAATAATAATAATAATAATTATTATTATTATTATTATTATTATTATTATTTATTTGGGTGCATCTTCACTGCTGGATTAATGCACTTTGGTACCACTTGGACATGGATGAATACATCATTGTAATAATAATAATAATTTATTTGGGTGCATCTCCACTGCTGAATTAATGCACTTTGGCACCACTTGGACATGGATGAATACATCATTGTAATAATAATAATAATAATAATAATAATAATAATAATAATTTATTTGGGTGCATCTCCACTGTTGAATTAATGCACTTTGGCACCACTTGGACATGGATGAATACATCATTGTAATAATAATAATAATAATAATAATATATTTGGGTGCATCTCCACTGTTGAATTAATGCACTTTGGCACCACTTGGACATGGATGAATACATCATTGTAATAATAATAATAATAATAATATATTTGGGTGCATCTCCACTGTTGAATTAATGCACTTTGGCACCACTTGGACATGGATGAATACATAATCATAATCATAATAGTTTTTTTTGGGTGCATCTCCACTGTTGAATTAATGAACTTTGGCACCACTTGGACATGGATGAATACATCATTGTAATAATAATAATAATGTGATTCAATACAACAGCCAGGTAATGCACTACCATGTGATTGAGCTATATGGGTCTACGATATAATGCCCTCCAATTAAACTATAGGGCTCTACCATAGGATGCCCTCCGATGGGTCTACCATATAATGTACTTCAATTGAACTATATGGGTTTACCATATGATTCACTTCGATTAAATTATATGGCTCTATCATATGATGCATATAATGCACTACCATATAATGCAATTGAACTATATGGATCTACCATATGATGCACTTTGATTGAACTATATGGATCTACCATATGATGCCCTTTCATTGAACTATATGGGTCTACCATATAATGTACTTCGATTGAACTATATGGGTTTACCATATGATGTACTTTGATTAAATTATATGGCTCTACCATACGATGCATATAGAATCATAGAATCAAAGAGTTGGAAGAGACCTCATGGGCCATCCAGTCCAACCCCCTGCCAAGAAGCAGGAATATTGCATTCAAATCACCCCTGACAGATGGCCATCCAGCCTCTGTTTATCTGGATGCACTACCATATAATGCACTACCATATAATGTAATTGAACTATATGGATCTACCATATGATGCACTTTGATTGAACTACATGGGTGTACCATCTAATGGATTTAGGTTGAACTATATAGCTCTACCATATGATGCATATAATGCACTACCATATAATGTAATCAAACTATATGGCTCTACCACATGATGTACTTTTATCGAACTATATGGATCAACCATATGATGCACTTTGATTGAGCTATTTAGATCTACCATATGATGCACTTCAATGAAACTATATAGGCCTACCATATAATGCACTTTGATTGAACTATATGGGTCTACCATATGATGCACTTCAATTAAACTATGTGGATCTACCATTTGATGCACTTCGGTTGAATTATATGGGTCTACCTGGAGGGTCTACCATAAGATGCACATTGATTGCTGCAGTCCTGGGATGGATGAGGAAGGGGCTCCTTTGAGGAAGCGTGTGTGCCTAATGCGTCCCATCTGAAGCCCTTGTAATGGGAACCGGGGACGTGGGGCCCAGGGGGGTGAGGCCGGGTGAAAGAGAGGGTCTTTCTGGAGTCGCTTTTGGTCTGACTTGCGGCTGAATATGTTTCCAAAAAGGAAAACCAGGGCAGGCAGGCAGAGCGGGGCCTCCGCTAATATTTTCCAGATGGGACTCGGTTGAACCGCCCACCTCTCTGTTCCTTTGCAGACTTTTATGATTCGCCAACTGCTTAGTAGTATTATGGGGAGGATTTCGGAGAGAAGCTTCCATCTCCAAAGTATGTCAGAAATGCTCTCCATGCCACACAAAAATGTGTCTGTCCTCTTACCATAAAGCCACACAAGGCTGGGATATGTCCCCTTCAAATGGGAAAACCCATTAGTTACTTCTTCAAGTAACTTCTTTAGCCTTTGTTCTTGTGTCTTATGATCAACAAACACAGTCAAAGTTAGATGAGTATTGTTCAAGGGGATCAATGAAAGCCAAGGGTCAGGCTAGATTGCCTTTGGGGTTCTCACCAAATTGCAGCCATGGAAGGATGCTGAAGACAAAGGCGGAAAGTAAGAAACCGGGACATTTTAAAAAATGGGATGATAGAGGAGTAATCCTCCCCAAATCAGGTCAGTTCAAGGAGGCTGGGAGCATTAGTAAAGAAAAGAAAATTAGTGGGACGTGCAATATCTGTTCAGGGACAGAAATTAGAGCCATGGAACATAGGATGCATTGACATCTGAGATAGATAGATAGATAGATAGATAGATAGATAGATAGATAGATGTAGGTATGTATATATCTTGGCTGGTTTGTTTGTACCTTAAAGACTCTATAGCTTGATGGACCTGGGCCAAACCTGGACAGAAAGGAAGGGAAAGGATAGGAAAGCAAAGGAAGGGAAAGGAAGGAAGGAAGGAAAGGGAAAGGAAAACAAAAGGAAAGGAAATGAAAGGGAAAGAAGAAAGAAAGGGAAAGGAAAGAAGGAAGGGAAGAAAAGGAAAGGAAAAGGAGAAAGAAAAAAGAAAGAAAGGGAAAGGAAAGGAAAGTAAGAAGGAAAGGGAATGGAAAGGAAATTAAAGGGAAAGAAGAAAGAAAGGGGAAGGGAGGGAGGGAATGGAAAGGAGGAAAGAAAGAAAGAAAGAAAGAAAGAAAGGAAAAGAACTGAAAATGAAATGAAATGAAAGGGAAAGAAGAAAGAAAGGGAAAGAAAAGAAGGAAGGAAGGGAAAGGAAAAGAAAAATAGAGAAAGGGAAAGGAAAGAAAGAAGAGGAAGGAAAGGAAAGTAAGAAAGGGAAAGGAAATGGAAAGAAGAAAGAAAGGGAAAGGAAAGAAAAATAAGAAAGAAAGGGAAAGGGGGGAGGGAGGGAAAGAAAGAAAGAAAGAAAGAAAGGGAAAGGAAAGGAAAGAAGGAAGGAAGGAAGGGAAAGGAAAAGAAGAAAGAAAGAAGGAAAGAAAGAAAGAAAGAAAGAAAAGACAAAAGACAAAGAGGAAAAAAGAAGGGGAAGGAAAGAAAAAAGGAAAGGAAAGAAAATGAAAGGAAAAGGAAAAAGAAAGGGAAAGTGAAGGAAAAGAAGAAAGAAAGGGAAAGGGAGGAAGGGAAAGGAAAGGAAAGGAAAGAAGGAAAGGAAGGAAGGAAGGAAGGGGAAAGGGAAAGAAAAAGAAAGAAAGAAGAAAGAAGGAAGGGGAAGGGAAGGCTGAAAGAAAGGAAAAGGAAATGAAAGGAAAAGAAGAAAGATAGGGAAAGGAAAGAAGGAAGGGAAAGGAAAGGAAGAAAGAAAAGAAAGAAAGAGGAAAGGAAAAGAAGAAAGGAAAGGAAAGAAAGAAGAAAAGAAGGAAAGAAAGATGGGAAGGGAAGGAAAAGAAGGGAAGGCAGAAGTAATGTTCCTCCGAGAACATTCTGACCATTAGGAATTATTTTGGTTCTCTTGGTCCACCCCAGTTTTAGAAGATGGGGACGAAACGAAAATGCAAAACTGGGTATTTATATCTGTCTGTCTATCTATCTATCTATCTATCTATCTAAAAATCATCCTTTTCTCTCCTTTTTGGATTTCCCATGCTTGCCTCAAACTGTGCTGTGTGCAGCATTAAACAAGAGACAAAAGCACATTATTATTATTATTATTATTATTATTATTATTATTATTATTATGGTATTATTTTGCACATGCATGCACGCTGTCTCTCACTGGTGATGGATGGCGCCCAGCGTGGGCTAAAGTGTATGCATATGTGTGTGTGTGTGTGTATACATATACATACATATATATATATATATATATATATATATATATATCTCACCCAGGACTTCGAGGATGCTGCTGCTGCTTTCTGCCCTGTCGCCATGGCAACCGCATCCGCCAGTTCGGGTACCGGAAGGATGACAGCACAGACCCAGCATCTCTCTCTCTATTTCTCTCGAATCACCCAATGCTTGGCTAATGATGAGCTGAGTAATGGAGATTGTGAGGAAGAGAGAGAGAGAGATGTGGGAAATGGGAGACAACCTGAATATTTTAATTCCGAATTCGTTTCTCATCTCGGCTGCAATCCCCAAAAGAACTTTTGTCAAGCGTTGCCGATGAGTAATACTTTCCGGAGAGAAGAGCAGAATCTGCCATTTGGAGATATATTACAGACC
Source organism: Anolis sagrei (assembly GCF_037176765.1). Lineage (NCBI taxonomy): Eukaryota > Metazoa > Chordata > Lepidosauria > Squamata > Anolidae > Anolis > Anolis sagrei. The sequence goes on along the minus strand of NC_090035.1, from coordinate 76,913,235 downwards.
CTCCAAATGTTCTAATCTGGTTGGATTTTCTGGCGGCCTCCCATCCATATACTAACCAAGGACGACCCTACTTAGCATCCAAGATCAGAAGGATCCGGTGCCTTTAGGGAGGTTTTTAGGATGTTAGGGTATTTTGGTCCTTGTAGAATGTATTTAGAAGCAGTTCTGCTTGAGTGTATGCGAGGAATTTGCTGCCGGCCTCCCATCCATATACTAACCAAAGACGACCCTGCTTAGCATCCAAGATCAGAGGGATCCAGTGCCTTTAGGGTGTTTTGGGCCTTGTAGAATGCATTTCACACCAGTCCTGTTGAGTGTAGGCGAGGAATTTTCTGGCAGCCTCCCATCCATATACTAACCAAGGACGACCCTGCTTAGCATCCAAGATCAGAGGGATCCAGTGCCTTTAGGGTATTTTGGGCCTTGTAGAATGCATTTCCATATACTATCCCATCCATATACTAACCAAGAACGACCCTGCTTAGCATCCAAGATCAGAAGGATCCAGTGCCTTCAGGGTGGTTTTTAGGATGTTGGAGTATTTTGGGCCTTTTAGAATGCATTTTGCACCAGTCCTGTGGAGTGTACACAAGGAATTTTCTGGCGGCCTCCCATTCAGATACTAACCAAGGACAACCCTGCTTAGCATCCAAGATCAGAAGGATCCAGTGCCTTTAGGGTATTTTGGGCCTTTTTAGAATGCATTTCGCACCAGTCCTGCTTGAGTGTAGGCGAGGAATTTTCTGGTGGCCTCCCGTCCATATACTAACCAAGGACAACCCTGCTTAGCACCCAAGATCAGAAGGATCTGTTGCCTTTAGGGTATTTTGGTCCTTGTAGAATGTATTTAGCAGCAGTTCTGAATTACCAGCAGTTTAGCAGCAGTTCGCCTATTTAGCAGCGTAGGCGAGGAATTTGCTGGCGGCCTCCCGCCCAAATACTAACCAAGGATGACCCTGCTTAGCATCCAAGATCAAAGGAATTCAGTGTCTTTAGGGTGGTTTTTAGGATATTAGGGTATTTTGGGCTTTTTAGAATTCATTTAGTACCAGTCTTGCTTGAGTATAGGCAAGGAATTGTCTGGCGGCCTCCCATCCATATACTAACCAAGGACGACCCTACTTAGCATCCAAGATCAGAAGTGTCTGGTACCTTTAGGATGGTTTTTAGGATGTTTATACTCCAAAGTGAGCTCTGTGCAAGACATACCCTTCCGCCTGGCCCTCTCTTTGGTCTCTGATCCCTTCCAGGCCTTGAGGGTTTATTTTTAAGTTCGGCCCGGGGTTAATTTTAGCCCTTTGGCCTCCTTATCGCAGCAGCTGCCGCATTAATAGGAGACGGCGGCGAAAGGAGAGCCGGCCGCCTCTCCAAGTGTCTGCTGCGTCCATGACATCAGGTCAAAGGAACTAGGCTTTTCCCCATCTGGAGTCAATCAAATGCCAACACAGAGCAGCAGCAGCAGCAGCACACTTTCCCCCCACCCGAACAAAGCAGGAAACCTCTGCAATTTGGACGAAATGCTCCAAAAGTGTTGCCAACCTTTGCTTCATTCCCACTTTTGCATTCTGGACTATTGTGAATTAGATCATTCTCCCTCTAGGAATCTCTAGGAATCTCTCTCAACCTTCCTAAAACTTTCCAGAGAGAAGAGCAGAAACTGCCATTTGGAAATATATTCCAGACCCTCCGACTGTTCTAATCGGGTCGGACACATGTCAACAAATTCTATACATTCCCAGTTTTTAAATATTTTTTTAATGACAACTCTACAGCATTGGGTCAAGTGGGATAAAACTAGATTATGGGAAAATGCATAATCTTTGAATGTATTTGCAGCAATTGAAGCAAGCTGCAGACGATGGAGGAGGAGGAGAAGGAAACCAGGACATTTTGCAAACAGCTCGGAAAACAGGAAGATATAGGATTAATAGTGATGGATCTGGACTACAATCAATTTCTTACAAAACCCAGCAGTATTGCAAGCTGGATCAAATAAACAATGAGTACAAACCCCGTTTGTACTTTGAACGCATTTGCAGCAATTTAAGCAAGCTGCGGAGGATGGAGGAAGAGGAGGAAACCGGGACATTTTGCAAACAGCCGAGAAAACAGGAAGACATAGGATTAATCGTGATGGATCTTTGAACGCATTTGCAGCAATTGAAGCAAGCTGTGGACGATAGAGGAGGAGGAGAAGGAAACCAGGACATTTTGCACACAGCTGGGAAAACAGGAAGACATAGGATTAATCATGATGGATCTGATTACTACTCCCTTCATCCTCTATCAATTTCTTACAAAACCCAGAAGTATTACAAACTGGATAAACAAACAATGAGTACAAACCCCTTTTGTACTTTGAATGCATTTGCAGCAATTGAAGCAAGCTGCGGACAATGGAGGAGGAGGAGGAGGAGGAGGAGGAGGAGGAGGAGGAGGAGGAGGAAGAAACCGGGACATTTTGCAAACAGCTGGGAAACGATGCAAATAGCTGCGGACGATGGAGGAGGAGGAAACCGGGAAATTTTGCAAACAGCCAGGAAAACAGGAAGACATAGGATTAATCGTGATGGATCTGGACTACTACTCCCTTCATCCTCCATCAATTTCTTACAAAACCCAGCAGAATTACAAGCTGGATCAAACAAACAATGAGGAGGAGGAAGAGGAGGAAACCGGGACATTACAAGCTGGATCAAACAAACAATGGGGAGGAGGAGGAGGAAACCAGGACATTACAAGCTGGATCAAACAATGAGTACAAACCCCTTTTGTACTTTGAACGCATTTGCAGCAATTGAAGCAAGCTGCGGACGATGGAGGAGGAGGAGGAAACCGGGACATTTTGCAAACGGCTGGGAAAACAGGAAGACATAGAATTAATCGTGATGGAACTGGACTACTACTCCCTTCATCCTCTATCAATTTCTTACAAAACCCAGCAAACAAATAAACAATGAGTACAAACCCCGTTTGTACTTTGAACACATTTGCAGCAATTGAAGCAAGCTGTGGACGATAGAGGAGGAGGAGAAGGAAACCAGGACATTTTGCACACAGCTGGGAAAACAGGAAGACATAGGATTAATCATGATGGATCTGATTACTACTCCCTTCATCCTCTATCAATTTCTTACAAAACCCAGAAGTATTACAAACTGGATAAACAAACAATGAGTACAAACCCCTTTTGTACTTTGAACGCATTTGCAGCAATTGAAGCAAGCTGAGGACAATGGAGGAGGAGAGGGAGGAGGAGGAGGAAACCGGGACATTTTGCAAACAGCTCAGAAAACAGGAAGATATAGGATTAATCGTGATGGATCTGGACTACTACTCCCTTCATCCTCTATCAATTTCTTACCAAAGAATTACAAGCTGGAATCAAACAAACAATGAGGAGGAGGCGGAAACCGGGACATTACAAGCTGGATCAAACAAACAATGAGTACAAACCCCTTTTGTACTTTGAACACATTTGCAGCAATTGAAGCAAGCTGCGGACGATGGAGGAGGAGGAGGAGGAAACCGGGACATTTTGCAAACAGCTGGGAAAACAGGAAGACATAGGATTAATCGTGATAGATCTGGACTACAGTATTACAAGCTGGATCAAACAAACAATGAGTACAAACCCCTTTTGTACTTTGAATGCATTTGCAGCAATTGAAACAAGCTGCTGACGATGGAGGAGGAGGAGGAGGAGGAGGAGGAAACCGGGACATTTTGCAAACAGCCGAGAAAACAGGAAGACATAGGATTAATTGTGATGGATCTGGACTACTGCTCCCTTCATCCTCTATCAATTTCTTACAAAACCCAGCTGTATTGCAAGCTGGATCAAACACAATGAGTACAAACCCCTTTTGTACTTTGAATGCATTTGCAGCAATTGAAACAAGCTGCTGACGATGGAGGAGGAGGAGGAGGAAACCGGGACATTTTGCAAACAGCTGGGAAAACAGGAAGACATAGGATTAATCGTGATAGATCTGGACTACAGTATTACAAGCTGGATCAAACACAATGAGTACAAACCCCTTTTGTACTTTGAATGCATTTGCAGCAATTGAAACAAGCTGCTGACGATGGAGGAGGAGGAGGAGGAAACCGGGACATTTTGCAAACAGCTGGGAAAACAGGAAGACATAGGATTAATCGTGATAGATCTGGACTACAGTATTACAAGCTGGATCAAACACAATGAGTACAAACCCCTTTTGTACTTTGAATGCATTTGCAGCAATTGAAACAAGCTGCTGACGATGGAGGAGGAGGAGGAGGAAACCGGGACATTTTGCAAACAGCTGGGAAAACAGGAAGACATAGGATTAATCGTGATAGATCTGGACTACAGTATTACAAGCTGGATCAAACAAACAATGAGTACAAACCCCTTTTGTACTTTGAATGCATTTGCAGCAATTGAAGCAAGCTGCGGACGATGGAGGAGGAGGAAACCGGGACATTTTGCAAACAGCCGAGAAAACAGGAAGACATAGGATTAATCGTGATGGATCTGGACTACTGCTCCCTTCATCCTCTATCAATTTCTTACAAAACCCAGCAGTATTACAAGCTGGATCAAACAAACAATGAGTACAAACCCCTTTTGTACTTTGAACACATTTGCAGCAATTGAAGCAAGCTGTGGACGATGGAGGAGGAGAAGGAAACCGGGACATTTTGCAAACAGCTGGGAAAACAGGAAGACATAGGATTAATTGTGATGGATCTGGACTACTGCTCCCTTCATCCTCTATCAATTTCTTACAAAACCCAGCTGTATTGCAAGCTGGATCAAACACAATGAGTACAAACCCCTTTTGTACTTTGAATGCATTTGCAGCAATTGAAACAAGCTGCTGACGATGGAGGAGGAGGAGGAGGAAACCGGGACATTTTGCAAACAGCCGAGAAAACAGGAAGACATAGGATTAATCGTGATGGATCTGGACTACTGCTCCCTTCATCCTCTATCAATTTCTTACCAAACCCAGCAGAATTACAAGCTGGATCAAACAAACAAGCAAATACACACACATATCAGATAGATAGGTAGATAAATAGATAGGAAGATAGATAAATAGGTAGATAGATATAGATAGATAGATAGATAGATAGATAGATAGATAGATATGTAGCTATCTAGATAGATAGGTAGGTAGATAGATAGATAGATAGATAGATAGATATGTAGGTAGATAGGTAGGTAGATAGGTAGGTAGGTAGGTAGGTAGGTAGGTAGGTAGATAGGTAGGTAGGTAGGTAGGTATGTTGGAAGATAGGTAGATAGGTAGGTAGGTAGGTAGATAGATAGATAGATAGATAGGTAGGTAGGTATATAGACAGATAGGTAGGTAGATAGGTAGGTAGATAGATAATTTGCTACTGTTATTTTGCTACTGTTATGAATCGTCATGCAAATATCTGATAGCCAGGATGTATTTTCATTCACTGGACCAAATTTGGCACAAATACCTGATATGCCCAAATTTCAATAATGATGGGATTGAGCGGGATTGATTTTGCCATTTGGGAGAAATAGACCTTGACATTTGAGAGTTGTAGTTGCTGGGATGTATAGTTCACCTACAATCAAAGAGCATTCTGAACTCAACCAGTGATGGAATTGAACCACATTTGGCACACAGAACTCTCATGACCAACAGAAAATACTGGAAGGGTTTGGTGGGCATTGACCTTGAATTTGGGAGTTGTAGTTCACCTACATCCAGAATGCACTGTGGACTCGAACAATGATGGATCTGGACCAAACTTGGCACAGATAGTCAATATGCCCAAATGTAAACACTGGTGGAGTTTGGGGGAAATAGACATTGATATTTGGGAGTTGTTGTTGCTGGGATTTATAGTTCACCTACAATCAAAGAGCACTCTGAACTCCACCAACAATGGCATTGAACCAAACTTAGCACACAGAACTCCCATGACCAACAGAAAACAATGGAAGAATCTGGTGAGCACTGACCAATCAGGGCCAGCTAACAACTCCTAACAAAGTATTCCCCCAGGCAGGAAGCAGCCAGGCTTTGAAGCTGCAAGGCCATTCAATTCTAATCAAGGTGGCCAATTGAAGCATTCACATTTGCCTCAAACAGACAAGAGTTCTTTCTCCCATCCTGGACATTATTACACAGATATACTTATAAACCTCAGATAGATAAGATAAGATAAGATAGATAGATAGATAGATGATACATAGACATCTATAGATGATAGAAAGACAGACGAACAGATGAGATAGATCAACAGCTAGATAGATAGATAGATAGATAGATAGATAGATAGATAGATAGATAGGCATCTATAGATGATAGCTACATAAGACAGACAGATACAGATGAGATAGATCGATAGATCGATAGATCAATAGATCGATCGATAGATAGATAGATAGATAGATAGATAGATAGATAGGCATCTAGAGATGATAGCAACATGGACAGATAGATAGATGAGATAGATAGATAGATAGATAGATGATAGATAGACATCTATAGATGATAGCTACATAAGACAGACAGATGAGATAGATCGATAGATCAATAGATAGATAGATAGATAGGCATCTATAGAACATAGCGACATAAGACAGACAGATGAGATAGATAGATAGATAGATAGATAGGCATCTAGAGATGATAGCTACATAAGACAGACAGACAGATGAGATAGATCGATAGATCAATAGAAAGATAGATAGATAGATAGATAGATAGATAGATAGATAGATAGATAGGCATCTATAGAAGATAGTGACATAGACAGACAGATAGACAGACAGATAGATCAATAGATCAATAGATAGATAGATAGATAGATAGATAGATAGATAGATAGGCATCTATAGAAGATAGCAACATAGACAGATAGATGAGATAGATGAGATAGATAGATAGATAGATAGATAGACATCTATAGATGATAGCTACATGAGACAGACAGATGAGATAGATCGATAGATCAATAGATAGATAGATAGATAGATAGGCATCTAGAGATGATAGCGACATAGATAGATAGATGAGATAGATAAATAGATAGATAGATAATTTCCAACAGACCTCACAACCTCTGAGGATGCCTGCCATAGACATGGGTGAAATGTCAGGAGAGAATGCTTCTGGAACATGGACAGACCGCCCAGAAAACTCACAGCAACGCAGTATATTATTATTTTTATCCATTTTCATAGATATCTTGTGGACTTAAATGGTAATCCATCTCTTAAAATGCACCTGAGGGCCAGTGTAAGCCACCAAAAGGAAATTTCTCATGTTTATAGGCTATTGGAGTATTTAATTTGCATATATGATTAGGCCAATATATATTTTTATTTGCATATTGTAGATCATCTGTGTCTCATATCAGGCTGTGTTATTACTTTGCTTTTGGCGCCACATACTGGCCATAGGTGGTATTGCATGCAGAGACTAATAAAGCAAACCAGCAAAAGTCATCATGTTGGGAAAATCCTTGCAGGAATCCTTGGAAACTGACTTCTACCTGTCTCAGAAAATACCTGTGGCTCCTCCACGATGACATGATGGCAACAGTCTTGGACAGCAATGGCTCCCAAAGTGACCCATTTAAGGTAGAATCAGGTGTCAAACTGAGATGTGTTATTGCCCCAACCTTATTCTCCATCCTCATCACTATGATATCTCATCTTGTTGATGGGAAGCTTCCCACCGGAGTGGAAATCATCTATTGGACAGATAGCAAGCTCTTTAACCTCAACAGACTGAAAGCCAAAACCATGGTCACAACAAGATCTGTTATAGAACTCCAATGGATCTGTAATGTGAGGTGGATCTGTAATTGGTTAAGTGGACGAACACAGAGAGTGCTCACTAATGCTTCCTCTTCATCTTGGAAAGAAGTGACGAGCGGAGTGCCGCAGGGTCCCGTCCTGGGCCCGGTCCTGTTCAACATCTTTATTAATGACTTAGATGAAGGGCTAGAAGGCATGATCATCAAGTTTGCAGACGACACCAAATTGGGAGGGATAGCCAATAGTCCAGAGGACAGGAGCAGAATTCAAAACGATCTTCACAGATTAGAGAGATGGGCCAAAGCAAACAAAATGAAGTTCAACAGTGACAAATGCAAGATACTCCACTTTGGCAGAAAAAACGAAATGCAAAGATACAGAATGGGTGACGCCTGGCTCGAGAGCAGTACGTGTGAAAAAGATCTTGGAGTCCTCGTGGACAACAAGTTAAACATGAGCCAACAATGTGATGTGGCAGCAAAAAAAAAAGCCAATGGGATTTTGGCCTGCATCAAGAGGAGCATAGTGTCTAGATCTAAGGAAGTCATGCTACCCCTCTATTCTGCTTTGGTTAGACCACATCTGGAATATTGTGTCCAATTCTGGGCACCACAATTCAAGAGAGATATTGACAAGCTGGAATGTGTCCAGAGGAGGGCGACTAAAATGATCAAGGGTCTGGAGAACAAGCCCTATGAGGAGCGGCTTAGGGAACTGGGCATGTTTAGCCTGAAGAAGAGAAGGCTGAGAGGAGATATGACAGCCATGTATAAATATGTGAGAGGAAGCCACAGGGAGGAGGGAGCAAGCTTGTTTTCTGCTTCCCTGGAGATTAGGACGCAATGGAACAATGGCTTCAAACTACAAGAGAGGAGATTCCATCTGAACATTAGGAAGAACTTCCTGACTGTGAGAGCCGTTCAGCAGTGGAACTCTCTGCCCCGGAGTGTGGTGGAGGCTCCTTCTTTGGAAGCTTTTAAGCAGAGGCTGGATGGCCATCTGTCAGGGGTGATTTGAATGCAATATTCCTGCTTCTTGGCAGGGGGTTGGACTGGATGGCCCATGAGGTCTCTTCCAACTCTTTGATTCTATGATTCTATGATTCTATGATTCTATGATAACGCAATCTGTGCACATTGAGAAGACCTACAAGCCACTGAAAGCCAAAACTAAGGACCTACAAGCCACTGAAAGCCAAAACCAAGGTCACAACAAAATCTGTTATAGAATTCCCAATATGCCGATGATAATGCAATCTGTGCACATTCAGAAGAAGACCTACAAGCCACTGAAAGCCAAAACCAAGGTCACAACAAGATCTGTTATAGAACTCCAATATGCTGATTGATGATAACACAGTCTGTGCGCATTCAGAAGACCTACAAGTCATGAAAGCCAAAACCAAGGTCATAACAAGATCTGTTATAGAACTCCAGTATGGCAATGATAACACAGTCTGTGCACATTCAGAAGAAGACCTACAAGCCATTGAAAGCCAAAACCAAGGTCACAACAAGATCTGTTATAGAACTCCAGTATGCCAATGATAACACAGTCTGTGTGCATTCAGAAGACCTACAAGCCACTGAAAGCCCAAACCAAGTCACAACAACATCTGTTATAGAACTACCAATACTACAACTACAACTACAACTCCCAAATGACAAAATATTTTTTTTGAGTGAAGGACATACATTGGGTTGTTAGGTGTCTTGTGTCCAAATTTGGTGTCAATCCGTCCAGTGGTTTTTGAGTTCTGTTAATCCCACAAACGGACATTACATTTTAATTTATATAGATACTATAGTATAGTATAGTATAGTATATAGCATAATGCAAACCAGCCATAGTGCCACTTTATTCTGCTTCAATCAGACTTCACCTGGAATAATATTGCATCCGGTTCTGGGCAAAGCAATCAGAGGCTGCATGTCCATCTGTCGGGAGGGATTACAATGTGTCGTCCTTCCTGGCAAGAAGGGGTTGGATTGGATGGCCCTTGGGGGTCCCTTCCAGCTGTGTTATTCTCTGTTATTTGCCCCTCCCCTCCAATGGAGATGGGTCTCCTGGGGTTTCGAAGGAGGTGGCTTTCTTTCTCTCCTCCTCCCTTTGGGGTTTAGACAGGCGACAGATGCTTATTCCAACCAGAGGCCAGGAAGGAAGGAAGAGTTAGTCGGAAGATCCCTCCATTCCTCAACAGGTAAGAAAGAGCATCAGTCCTCACAAATCTTTCTTCCTCCTGAATGGTATTCTAAAAACTTAAGAATTGAGTGTCGGGGTGGGAGATCAATACTCTATTTCCAATGGGAAAGATCCAAGCGGGAGTTGAAATAGACCTTAAAGGTGATAAGAATGCAGTGATAAGAATATAGAATTATAGAGATGGGATCTATCTATCTATCTATCTATCTATCTATCTATCTATCTATCTAAACACCCTATTAAAAATTATGTTGGACATTAGAGAGCTAGATAGATAGATGAGACAGATAGATGGATAGATGATAGATAGATAGATAGATAGATAGATAGATAGATAGATAGATAGGTGTGACCGATGAGATAGATACATAGATGATAGACACATAGTTGATATATAGATACATAGATGAGATAAATAGATGATGGCTACATAGATAGATGGATAGATACATAGACGATAAATAGATACGTAGATAGATAGATGAGATAAATAAATGATAGATACATAAATAGATGATAGATAGATGCGACTGATAGATAGATGAGATAGATACATAGATGATAGATACATAGATGATGGATAGATAGATGTGATAGAGAGAGATATGAAACAGAGTCATAGATGATAGATAAATAGATGATAGACACATAGATTAATGAAATAGATACATAGATGAGATAAATAGATAGATGATGGCTACATAGATAGATGAGACAGACAGGCAGGCAGGCAGGCAGGTAGACAGACGGACGGACGGACGGACGGATAGAGGAGATAAATAGATAAATTATAGATACATAGATGATAGATAGATGTGATAAATAGATGAGATAAATCCATAGATGATAGACACATAGATAGGTGATATAGATACATGGATGAGATACATAGATGATGGCTACATAGATAGATGAGATAGATGGATAGATACATAGATAGATGATGGATAGATGTGATTGATAGATGAGATAGATACATAGATGATAGATATGTAGATAGATGATACATAGATAGATGAGATAGATGGATAGATACATAGATGATAGATACGTAGATAAATAGATGAGATAAATAGATAAATGATAGATACATAGATAGAAGATAGATAGATGTGATTGATAGATAGATGAGATAGATTGATAGATACGTAGATAAATAGATGAGATAAATAGATAAATGATAGATACATAGATAGAAGATAGATAGATGTGATTGATAGATAGATGAGATAGATAGATAGATACATAGATGATAGATAGATAGATAGATAGATAGATATAGATAGACAGATATATGAAATAGAGACACAGATGATAGATAAATAAATGATAGACACATAGATAGATGAAATAGATACATAGATGAGATAAATACGTAGATATAGATGAGATAGATAGATAATGGCTACATAGATACATACATAGACAATAGATATGTAGATGGATAGATGAGATAAATAGATAAATTATAGATGCATAGATGATAGATAGATGTGATAGATAGATGAGATAGATACATAGATGATAGACACATAGATAGGTGATATAGATACATAGATGAGATAAATAGATGATGGCTACATAGATGGATGAGATAGATGGATAGATACATAGACGATAAATAGATAGATGAGATAAATAGATAAATAATAGATACATAGATAGATGATGGATAGATGTGATAGATGAGATAGATGCATAGATGATAGATAGATAAATGTGATAGATATATGAAATAGAGACATTGATAGATAAATAGATGATAGACACATAGATAGATGATAGACACATAGATAGATGGATTAAATAGATACATAGATGAGATAAATATGTAGATATAGATTAGATAAATAGATACATGATGGCTACATAGATAGATGAGATACATACATACATACATAGATGATAGATATGTAGATGGATAGATGAGATAAATAGATAAATTATAGATACATAGATGATAGATAAGTAGATGATACATAGGTAGATGACAGATAGGTAAATGAGATCGATAGATGGGTGATAGATGATAGATACATAGATATGATAGATATACAGATGGATAAGATAGATATAGATGATAGATATAAATAAAAATGCAATACAACTGTTTGGTTTGCTCCTGACACGATAGATAGATAAATAAATAAAATAGGTATAAATAGATTTTTATTCGTATCAGAAGTGACTTGAGAAAGTGCAAGACCTCACAACTTCTGAGGATGCCTGCTACAGATGCAGGTGAAACGATAGGAGAGAATGCTTCTGGAACATGGCCATACAGCCCAGAAAACCTACCGCAAACCAAAGTGGCTTCTGGTGTGAGAGAATTGGCCATCTGCAAGGATGTTGCCCAGGGGACGCTCGGATATTTGATGTTTGACCATCCTTATGGGAGGCTTCTCTCATGTCCCTGCATCGGGAGCTGGAGCTGACAGAGGGAGCTCAACCCACTCTCCCCGGATTCAAACCGCTGACCTGTTGGTCAGCAGTCCTGCCAGCACACAGGTTTAGCCCATTGTGCCACTGTGGGCTCCATACATAAATAGATGATGCAGATAGATAGATAGATAGATAGATAGAGAGATAGATAGATAGATAGAGAGATAGAGAGATATAGATGATATCTACATAGACAGATAGATAGATACTGATAGGTGAGACAGGTAGATAGATGAAATAGATACATAGATGAGATAAATAGATAGATGATGGCTACATAGATGAGATAGATGATTGATTGATTGATAGATAGATACATAGATACATAGATGATAGATATGTAAATAAATAGATATCTCATCTATTTACTTAGACAAATAGATGAGAAAAATAGATAAATTATAGATACATAGATAGATGATAGATAGATTTGATAGATGGATGGATGATAGATAGATGAAATAGATAGATAAATAGATGATACATGGATAGATGATAGATAGGTAGATGAGATAGATAGATGATAGATAGATAGATGATACATAGATGTGATAGATAGACAGAAAGATGAGATAGATATAGACAATATAGCCATATAGATCCAACCAAATAATTAACTTATTATTATGATTATTATTATTATTTGCCGGCCCATCCAATGTAGTGTTCTTTTTTTAATGGTATGAGTCGCTTTGAGTCTTGTTTGAGAGAGGAAAGCAGGGAATAATAATAATAATAATAATAATAATAATAATAATATAGAAACACGTCCATCTACCATCTTTTCTGATATTTACCTGCTTGGAGATGAGAGGAGGGGTTGTTTTGACTCCCTGGAGCAGCTGGAAAGGCTTGGGCACAGCTGGCAAGTCGCTTTCTCCATAGGGATTCAATGGGAGAAGCAACAACCTCACCTTCCGAACGTCTCTTTGTGCCACCTGTCCTTTGCAGGTGTGGCTTTTGCAGGTTCAGTTATCCACAGATATGACTGATATGGTTCTCTTTAGGAACCTCTAGCTGCAGGCATGGGCCAACTTCGGCCCTCCAGGTGTTTTGGACTCCAACTACCACAATTCCTAACAGCCGGTAGGGTTGGCCCATGCCTGCTCTAGTTCCCCCGGTAACCTTTCCTTTTGCCTCTTCACATGCTCAGAGGCACTGGGAGACCATAGATTGCATTGTGGCATGCAAAATGAGAGTTTTAGCCAGCCACCAAAGACACCCCAAAGAGCCTTATTAACCTTTGTCCTCTGTAACTTTTCCTCTTGCCTTGATTGCAGAGTCGGCAGAATGACTCTGCACATGCTCAGAGGCACTGAGATACCGTAGGTTGCATTGTGGCATACAAAAGAGGTACTAATGAGAGTTTTAGCCAGCCACCAAAGACACCCCAAAGAGTCTTATTAACCAAAGTTACCTTTCCTTAATTATTATTGATTGTGGAGCTCCTTGGGTCAGCAGAATGGCTCTGCACATGCTCAGAGGCACTGCGAGACCATAGATTGCATGTGGCATGCAAAAAATGTACTAATGAGAGTTTTAGCCAGCCACCAAAGACACCCCAAAGAGCCTTATTAACCAAAGTAACCTTTCCTTAATTATTATTGATTGTGGAGCTCCTTGGGTCAGCAGAATGGCTCTGCACATGCTCAGAGGCACTGAGATACCGTAGGTTGCATTGTGGCATGCAAAAAATGTACTAATGAGAGTTTTAGCCAGCCACCAAAGACACCCCAAAGAGCCTTATTAACCAAAGTAACCTTTCCTTAATTATTATTGCCTTGATTGTGGAGTTCCTTGGGTCAGTGGAATGGCTCTGCCCATGTTCAGAGGCTCTGAGATATCATAGGTTGCATTGTGACATACAAAAGAGGTACTAGTGAGAGTTTTAGCCAGCCACCAAAGACTGTGTCATGAAATGACAGTCCTTTCTTTTCGTTAGCTTCACTTCCCCCATCCAAGACACCCAATAGAGAATTATTGCCCAGTGTAACCTTGATTGCGGTAGAAAAAGGACTCTGCACATGCTCAGAGGCCATAGATTGGGTTACGGCGTGCAACATAGCAAGAGTTCTCCCTTTTAGCCAAGTTGCTTTCCCTGCTCAAGACCCCAATTGACCCCTCTTGCTCTCTTTACCCATCATTGATGGTGGGTTGTGGTGCAGAAAATGACTCTGCACATGCTCAGAGGCACTGTGAGGCCATACATTGGGTTGCGGCATGCAATCTCAGTCCTAATGATGATCCTCCCTTGAAGCCAGCTTGCCGGACATCACCAAAGACACCCCAGTGGAGCCCTCTTGCTGCTCGGTAGGCTTTCATCCTCTTTGCCCATCATTGATGGTGGGTTGGGCAGAAAATGACTCTGCACATGCTCAGGGAGCATAGATTGGGTTGCGGTGTGCAACATAGTGAGAGTTCTCCCTTTTAGCCCGTGGCTTTCCCTGCCCAAGACCCCTGTTGCTGCTCTTTGCCTATCATTGATTGTAGAGATCTTTGGGGTGCAGGAAAAATGACTCTGCACATGCTCAGAGGCACTGTGAGGCCATACATTGGATTGCAGCATGCAAACTCAGTCCTTATGATGATCCTCCCTTGCAACCAGCTTGCTGTCCATCACCAAAGACCCCCCAGTGGAGCCCTCTTGCTGCTCAGTAGGCTTTCATCCTCTTTGCCCATCATTGATGGTGGGTTGAGGTGCAGAAAATGACTCTGCACATGCTCAGGGAGCATAGATTGGGTTGCGGTGTGCAACATAGTGCGAGTTCTCCCTTTTAGCCCGTGGCTTTCCCTGGCCAAGACCCCTCATGCTCAGAGGCACTGTGAGGCCATACATTGGATTGCAGCGTGCAAACTCAGTCCTAATGATGATCCTCCCTTGCAGCCCTTTTGCTGCTTGGTAGGCTTTCATCCTCTTTGCGCATCATTGATGGTGGGTTGGGGTGCAGAAAATGACTCTGCACATGCTCAGGGAGCATAGATTGGGTTGCGGTGTGCAACATAGTGAGAATTCTCCCTTTTAGCTCGTGGCTTTCCCTGCCCAAGACCCCTCATGCTGCACTTTACCTATCACTGATTGTGGAAATCCTTGGGGTGCTGAAAAAATGACTCTGCACATGCTCAGAGGCACGGTGAGGCCATAGATTGGGTTACGGCATGCAATATCGGTCCTAATGATGATCACCCCTTGCAGCCAGCTTGCTGTCCATCACCAAAGACCCCCCAGTGGAGCCCTCTTACTGCTTGGTAGGCTTTCATCCTCTTTGCCCATCATTGATGGTGGATTGGGCAGAAAATGACTCTGCACATGCTCAGAGGCACTGTGAGGCCATAGATTGGGTTGTGGCATGCAATCTCAGTCCTAATGATGATCCTCCCTTGAAGCCAGCTTGCTCTCCATCACCAAAGACCCCCCAGTGGAGCCCTCTTGCTGCTGGGTAGGCTTTCATCCTTGGCCGTAACCTTTCCTTTGGCCTTGCAGGGGGTGGCGGTGCAATTAGCCCAGGGCTTTGAACCTGTCTGACGAGGGCCAGGAGCCAAGAGAGGAAGAGGAAAGCAGTGGGATAATTAGCGGCGCTTGTTGCCCCCCACTGGTCTCTGTTCCTCTTGGATCGTGGCACCGTGCCACGGCTTCCCGCTGCTGCGCCGTGTGTGCCGTGCCATAAGGTTTCCTTTTATGGCCAACAACTTCAATGATTCCCAATGGAAAACTGACAAATTGTCAATTAAGACAGGGCCATTCTTAGAGGAGTATATTATGCCCCAAAGGATTTAATAAAAAAACCAAGTTTTGACCCAGCCCAGTTGATCACAGAGGCGTACTGAAGGACCTAGCAATTCACATTAGCTAAATGTCTTTAATGTGCATGTCTACGTTGCCATATGGAAAGGAGATTCCATGTGAACACAAGGAAGAACCTCCTGACTGTGTGAGGCCGTTCAGCAGTGGAACTCTCTGCCCCGGAGTGTGGTGGAGGCTCCTTCTTTGGAGGCTTTTAAACAGAGGCTGGATGGCCATCTGTCAGGGGTGCTTTGAATGCAATTCTTTGCAGGGGGTTGGACTGAATGGCCCATGAGTTCTCTTCCAACTCTATGATTCTATATAATTCTATATAATCCAGATTATCAAATCCAATCATCCACATGATCTGCTTTGAACTGGATTATAAGAGTCTACACTGCCATATAATCCAGTTCAAAGCAGATGATCTGGATTTGATATGGCAGTGCAGAAGGGGCCTGAGTCTTGTGTAACAGAGGAAAGTAGGGCCTATTGTTGTTGTTATTATTGACAATAATATATGCACACATCCATCTGTCATCTATATGTCTGTCTGTCTGTCTATCTATCTATCTAGCTAGCTAGCTAGCTAGCTAGGTATATAAATACATGGTTGTCTTCATTGATTCCTTTGTGTTTTCATCAGTAGGCTTGTGTTGGTCTCATATATGCGCACGTCCATCTACCACCTATATCTTATACATACACACACACGGTTGTATTCATTGACACACACACACACATATATATGTACATCGATCTACCATTTATTATATGTATATATCTATTTATCTAGGTATATAAATAGATGGTTGTCTTCACACACACACACACACACATGGTTGTATTCATTGACATCTTTGCCTCTCCATATGTAGATTTGTGTTGACCTCATATGTATATATACACACACACACACACACACACATATGTACATCTATCCACCATCTGTATCTATATTATTATCTAAATTATATTATTATTATATCTACATATCTATCTATATTGATGGTCATGTTAGTTGAATGCTTTGTGTCTCCATCAGTAGGATTGTTGGTCTTTGATATCTCTATCTATCTATTCACACACACACACATATATACACACATACACATATACTCACACATACATTTACATACACACAGAAACCCACACACACATATTTAAACATGCATGTACTTTCTATATCTATCTGTATATTCCTTTGTCTCTCTGTCAATAGGCTTGCGATTATCATATATAGGCAGTCCCCAAGTTACAAACATCTGACTTACACACGACTCATAGTTAAGAACAAGGGTGAGACAATAGGAAGTGATGGAAAGAACAAACCTACAGAACCTATCTTGTTCGTACCTTGGGGAGTGCCTGTACACACACACACACACACACACACACACACAGAGCTATAGATCAGTGGTTCCCAACCTGTGATCCATGGACCACCAGTGGTCTGCAAGAACAAAAATGGTCCACGGCCTCACCGTTACTACACCGTTGCCTCGTGGCAACAAGAGTGACTGGTAGATAGATATAAATATCAATATGTTCACTACCTCCTGGTCTCTCCATCATTCCATCAACAGTAAGGCCAAGCCAGTTGGGTTGACCGACCATCATGTCCAACAACATGGCCAAGATCGCCGAAGCCCGTAAGACGGTGGAGCAGCTCAAGTTAGAAGTGAACATCGATCGCATGAAGGTAAGCCTTCCAAACGACTCACAGGTGGGCATGCATGAACATAAAAGCCACACTTGGGTCATCTAGCTTGTCAAAGGGCAAGCAAACAGTTGCCAAGGGCCGCCCCGCAAGCATCACAATGCAGTAGTCCAGCTGCGAGGCTGATTCTTTGGAAACTCTTCTTCTCCGCCAGGTATCCAAAGCAGCAGCTGATCTCTTGGCGTATTGTGAAGCCCATGGCAAGGAAGACCCCCTGGTGACCCCCGTCCCGTCTTCGGAGAACCCGTTTCGGGAGAAGCGCCTCTTTTGTATTGTGCTGTAAACCCAAATATCGGGGAGGAAGGCTTCCAAAATCTGTCCTTTTTCGAAGACATCATTGGGATGAAGCATAAAGTGGAGTAGAAACCCTAGGATTAAATAGGAGGGGAAAGTATATGTATGTACGCATGTATGTTTGTTTGTGTATACTTTACTGTTCTTATGCAATATCTATAGTTAGTACTTTCGGATATTTTAGCCTGTGTATCCTTTCTCTCATGTTGTCCATCTTGTGATTCCCATCTGTTTACCAAAACTCAGAAGATACACGATTGTACAGAATACACAATCTCAGATGGCAGAAATAAATAAGTTACCAGACTTGGCCATAATAATAATAATAATGGGTTGTTGTGGGTTTTTTGGGACTATATGGCCATGTTCTAGTGGCATTCTCTCCTGATGTTTCGCCTGTATCTATGGCAAGCATCCTCAGAGGTAGTGAGGTCTGTTGGAACTGGGAAAAAGGGGTTTATATATCTGTGAGGATATATAAACCCTTATATATCTCTGAGGATATATCTATATATCTCTGAGAATGCTTGCCATAGATGCAGGCGAAACGTCAGGAGAGAATGCCTCTAGACCATGGCCATATAGCCCGAAAAAACCTACAACAACCCAGTGATTCCGGCAATGAAAGCCTTTGACAATAATAATAATAATAATAATAATAATAATAATACATCACACAGTTCTAAACTCTTGGGAAGTGTTCGACTTGTGATTTTGTGATACGAAACCCAGCATATATCTCTCGTTTGCTGTGACATACTGTGCTTTTGTGTCAGTAAAACAATAATAATAACAATAATAATAATAAATAGCAACATTTTTTTTTTGCCTGCCTCTCCTCATGGTTCGAGGCAGGTCACAGCATTACTAAAACATAAACAAACACATAATCGTTTCAAAACACTCTGTAACATGGAGTTTAAAATTCAACATTAAAATTACATATTCTAAAGGATTTCATGTGATCTCGGATGCTAAGCAGGGTCAGCCCTGGCTAGTCCTTTAATGGGAAACTGCCAAAAAATTTCAGGTGCGGAAGGCATTCACCTCTTTGTGACTCCGAGGAGGATCAGATTATATTTCTCTTTCCCAACAACGAGCAAATGACAGCTTGCTGAAATTAGCCTATGATTTGTTCTGCAAGATCCAATTAACCAGATGCTAATTTGACATTTTTTCCTTGATCATCAAGCCAGTAATTTCATTGCTGGCTCCGTCTGGGTCTTTAACCGAAATCGTCATCTTTGAGAGAGACACACAGAAGTTTGAATCCACTTGCATTGCGATGGCTTCATCCTATGGAATAATGGGAGTTGTAGTTTTACAAGATCTTTATCCTTCTCTGCCAAATGGTTCCTCATCAGACGGCAACTCCAAGGATCCCATAGCATTGAGCAAAAACAGTTTAAGGTCCTCATCACACTAGAGAATGAATCCACTTTAAATCTGGTTGCTGCTTCCTGCAGAATTCTGGGGTTTATAGTTTAGGGAGGAGCTTTTAACAACCTTACTACAAACCCCAAAATTCTGCAGGAGGCAGAAACCAGATTTCAAGTGGATTCATTCTCTAGTATGATGGTGGTGTCAAACTGTGTTTATTCTGCAAAATTGATGCCCTCCAGGTGACATAATTGTAGACAGACTTTGGGGGTTTTGCCCAAAAATGGTAGCCAGTTTTATGTTTGTTATTGTTGGTTTCAACTCAGTTGCTTGGCTGCAATATTTTGGGCTGATTAAAGTTACTGAAAAGTTTCCAAAAAGTTTCTGAAAAGTTTTCAAAAAGTTTCTGAAGTTTCCAAATAGTTTTTGAAAAGTTTCCAAAATGTTTCCAAAAAGTTCCTGAAAACTTTCTGCAAAGTTGCTCAAAGCTTTCTGAAAAGTTTCCAAATAGCTTTTGAAAAGTTACCAAAAACGTTTCCAAAAAGTTCCTGAAAATTTTTCTGCAAAGTTGTTCAAAGCTTTCCAAAAGTTTCTAAAAGAGTTTCAAAAAGTTACTGAAAACTTTCCCAAACATTCCTGAAAACTTTCTGCAAAGTTGCTCAAAGCTTTCTGAAAAGTTTCCAAAAGGGTTTCGAAAAGTTACTGAAAACTTTCTGCAAAGTTGCTCAAAGCTTTCCGAAAAGTTTCCAAAAGGGTTTCAAAAAGTTACCAAAAACGTTCCCAAAAGTTCCTGAAAACTTTCTGCAAAGTTGCTCAAAGCTTTCTGAAAAGTTCCTGAAAGAGTTTCAAAAAGTTACCGAAAACTTTCCCAAAAGTTCCTGAAAACTTTCTGCAAAGTTGCTCAAAGTTTTCTGAAAACTTTCCAAAAGGTTTTCAAAAAGTTACCGAAAACTTTACAAAAAGTTCCTGAAAATTTTCTGCAAAGTTGCTCAAAGTTTTCCGAAAAGTTTCCAAAAGGTTTTCAAAAGTTACTGAAAACTTTCCCAAAAGTTCCTGAAAACATTCTGCAAAATTGCTCAAAGCTTTCTGAAAAGTTTCCAAATGGTTTTCAAAAAGTTACCGAAAACTTGCCCAAAGTTCCTGAAGATTTTCTGCAAAGTTGCTCAAAGCTTTCTCAAAAGTTTCCAAATGGTTTTCAAAAAGTTACTGAAAACTTTCCAAAAAGTTCCTGAAAACATTCTGCAAAGTTGCTCAAAGCTTTCCGAAAAGTTTCCAAAAGGGTTTCAAAAAGTTACCGAAAACTTTCCCCAAAGTTCCAGAAAACTTTCTGTAAAGTTTCCAATTTTTTTCTGAAAAGTTTCCAAAACAATTCTGAAAAGTTTCCATAAAGTTCCTGAAAACTTTCCATAAAGTTCCTGAAAACTTTCCGCAAAGTTTCTTAAAACTTTCTGAAAAGTTGCCAAAAAGTTTTCAAAAACGTTTCCGAAAACTTTCCAAGAAGTTCCCAAAAACTTTCTAAAAAGTTCCCAAAGTAAGGAAAAGTGTCCCAGCCTGGCTCTCCCACGCTCTTCTGTCTGGTTCACGTCACCTTGAAATCCAAGATTAATTTTGTGAGAGAAAATATGCCGGCGGATGTCTCCAAATCCAAATTCAGGGGGAAAGGTCTCTCTTTGGTCTGGTGTCCTCCGATGTCAAGCAACACATCATTCTTCAGATGGAAGGGATATCATGAAGAGGTGAATTGGACCACAGCTTGGGAAATATATATTGTACGTTTTGCAATGCACTCTGGAGGCTTTGGAGATGGAGTCTAGACTAAACCGGCAGCCAATTCCTCAGACACACTCGCTCCTCCTCGGCAACATCAAGAGGGGCAGGAGGTCAGCCGGTAACAAGGGGAAGAAAATCATTATTATTTGCAGAATGGTGAGCGAGATGGGAAAGAATGTGCATGAATCATCCAAGCAGATGGAAGCCATTCAGCAAAAAGGGAAAATCTCTTCCGCAGCTTTGGCTTACAAACCGGCAGAGCTCAGAGAAACTTCTCTTCGTTCCCATAATTCCCAAGCAAGCCTCCTGGGAATTGCGGCCCAAAGGCCATAAAACAGAGTGGAAATTCCTTTATTGTGACATTGGACCCAGCTTTTAGGGCTTGCCAAAAGCCAAATATAATAATAATAATAATAATAATAATTATTATTATTATTATTATTATAATTCTCATCTGCCTCTCCTCACGGCTCGAGGCAGGTTGCAACATTGGTAAAACACAAATCGAAACACACAATCATTTAAAAATACTACATAGAATACACATATTAAAGCATATTTCTATAAAATACATATTAAAATATGCAAAAATTACTATATAAAGCATATTTCTATAAAATACATATTAAAATATGCAAAAATTACTATATAGATAGATATAGGTAAATGTGCTGTCGCACACTGGGCCTATAGCAATTGGCTTTTGAACAGGACGTGCTCTTTGTGCCCAGCAGGAAGCCGGGGTGCCTCGGATGAGAGGCCCTATGGGTTTTCTTATACAAAGTCTTTAGAAGCTTAAAAGCTTAACAAAGTTCTTTATTATTGGTTAACTCTTCAACAAATCAAACAAATGCTTCTTAACTTGTATCTATCTATCTATCTATCTATCTATCTATCTACCTACCTACCTACCTACCTATCTCATTTTTCTATCTCTACCTACCTACCTACCTACCTACCTACCTACCTACCTAGCTAGCTAGCTAGCTATCTAGCTATCTATCTATCTCATCTCTCTCTCTATCTCTCTCTACCTACCTATCTACCTGCATCACCTATTTATATATGGAGTCCACAGCGGCGCAATGGGTTAAACCTTTGTGCTGGCAGGACTGCTGACCAACAGGTCAGCGGTTTGAATCCGGGGAGAGCGGGTTGAGCTCCCTCTGTCAGCTCCAGCTCCCGATGCGGGGACATGATTGAAGCCTCCCATAAGGATGGTCAAACATCAAACATCCGGCCATCCCCTGGGCAACGTCCTTGCAGATGGCCAATTCTCTCACACCAGAAGCCATTTGCACTTTGGTTTGCGGTAGGTTTTCTGGGCTGTATGGCCATGTTCCAGAAGCGCAATGGGTTAAACCTTTGTGCTGGTAGGACTGCTGACCAATAGGTCAGTGATTTGAATCCGGGGAGAGTGGGTTGAGCTCCCTCTGTTAGCTGCAGTTCCTGATGCAGGGACATTTATCTATCTATCTATCTATTTATCGATCGATCGATCGATCTCTGTCTCTCTATGGCCATTAGGTCAAGGATTTGAATCCAGGAAGAACGGGTTGAGCTCCCTCTGTCAGCTCCAGCTCCTGATGCAGGGACATCTATCTATCTATCTATCTATCTATCTATCTATCTATCTATCTATCTATCTCTGTGTCTCTATGGCTATCAGTTCCCATAATTCCCTAGCAATCCGGCTTTCGGAATTGCAATCCGAAAGCCGTAATATGTATGTACGTATGTATGTATGTATGTATGTATGTATATAGTATGGCTTATGTATACAATATGGCTTTTGGCAAGTTCTAATAGCTGGATCCAATGTCACAAAAAGGCATTTGCCCCCATACCTCCTGGTAAAGGTTATGCATGAGGAAGTATGAGCTGCTTGGAGGTGCATCTACACTGTAGAATTGATGCAGTTTGAAACTGCTTTAACTGTCATGGCTCAATGGCACAGAATCCTGGGATTCGTAGTTTGCAAAGGTTTCATTAGCTGCCAACTCAAAGATCAGATCTGGAAGAAAAAAAACACACAATTTGCTCAGAATATAACTATTCATCGGAATGGCTAATGATGGGCCATTGCGCTCAACCCAACCGAGCCAATAATTGACGTTTAAATTGAAAACCTCTTTCTGTTAATTGCATTTTCTGGCGTCTTTTGCCATCTCTGACCTTCCTTTTTTCTTTGCTATGAAGCTTGTAATCTCGGATTATCCTAATGACCCTCTTTATTTACTTAACGGTCATTAAAGCGGCAATGTTTGGACGCCATTGCTTTGATTTCGTTTAGGTTTTGGGTCATTTGAGCGGGGATCCTCTAGCACGGCAAACATTACGACTGCATTTACAACTTCCACAATTCCTAACAACCTCAGGTCCTCTCCTCTGTTTAAAAGCCTCCAACGAAGGAGCCTCCACCCCACTCCAGAGCAGAGAGTTCCACTGCTGAACAGTGACCTTATGGGCCATCCAGTCCAACCCCATTCTGCCAAGAAGCAGGATAATCTCCTTCAAAGCACCCCCAACAGATGGCCATCCAACCTCTGTTTAAAAGCCTCCAAAGAAGGAGTCTTCACCCCACTCCAGAGCAGAGAGTTCCACTGCTGAACAGTGACCTTGTAGGCCATCCAGTTCAACCCCATTCTGCCAAGAAGCAGGAAAATTGCACTCAAAGCACCCCCAACAGATGGCCATCCAGCCTCTGTTTCAAAGCCTCCAAAGAAGGAGCCTCCACCCCACTCTGGAGCAGAGAGTTCCACTGCTGAACAGTGACCTTGTGGGCCATCCAGTCCAACCCCATTCTGCCAAGAAGCAGGAAAATGTCCTTCAAAGCACCCCCAACAGATGGCCAGCCTCTGTTTAAAAGCCTCCAAAGAAGGAGCCTCCACCCCACTCCGGAGCAGAGAGTTCCACTGCTGAACAGTGATCTTGTGGGCCATCCAGTTCAACCCCATTCTGCCAAGAAGCAGGAAAATCTCCTTCAAAGCACCCCCAACAGATGGCCATCCAGCCTTTGTTTAAAAGCCTCCAAAGAAGGAGCCTCCACCCCACTCCGGAGCAGAGAGTTCCAGTGCTGAACAGTGACCTTGTGGGCCATCCAGTTCAACCTCATTTTGCCAAGAAGCAGGAAAATTGCTCTCAAAGCACCCCCAGCAGATGGCCATCCTGTCTCTGTTTCAAAGCCTCCAAAGAAGGAGCCTCCACCCCACTCCGGAGCAGAGAGTTCCACTGCTGAACATTGACCTTGTGTGCCATCCAGTCCAACCCCATTCTGCCAAGAAGCAGGAAAATCTCCTTCAAAGCACCCCCAACAGATGGCCATCCAGCCTCTGTTTCAAAGCCTCCAAAGAAGGAGCCTCCACTACACATCGGAGCAGAGAGTTCCAATGCTGAACAGCTCTTACAGTCAGGAAGTTCTTCCTCATCTTCAGATGGAATATCCTTTCCTGTCACTTGAAGCCATTGTTCCTTTGCGTCCTAGTCTCCAGGGCAGCAGAAAACAAGCGTGCTCCCTCCTCCCTGTGATTTCCCTTCACATATTTATACATGGCCCTCACCATGTTTCTTCTCAGCCTTCTCTTCTGCAGGCTAAACATGTCCAGCTCTTTAAGCCACTCCTCATAGGGCTTTGTTTTTGAATTTCATAGAGACCTCATGGGCCATCCAATATAACCCCATTTTGCCAAGAAGCAGGAAAATTGCATTCAAAGCACCCCCGACAGATGGCAATCCTGCCTCTGTTTCAAAGCCTCCAAAGAAGGAGCCTCCACCATACTCCAGGGCAGAGAGTTCCACTGCTGAACAGCTCCCACAGTGAGGAAGTTCTTCCTCGTTCAGGTGGAATCTCCTTTCTTGTAGCTTGAAGCCATTGTTCCCTTGTGTCCTAGTCTCCAGGGCAGCAGAAAACAAGCTTGCTCCCTCCTCCCTGTGGCTTCCTCTCACATATTTATACATGGCTATCATGTCTCCCATTAACCTTCTCTTCTGAAGGCTAAAAATGCCCAGCTCTTTAAACCGCTCCTCATAGGGCTTGTTCTCCAGACCCTTGATCATTTTCGTCGCCCTCCTCCGGACACATTCCAGCTTGTCAACATCTCCTTTGAATTGCGGTGCCCAGAATTGGACACAGTGGGATTCCAGGTAAAGTGGCCTGACCAAGACAGAAGAGAGGGGGAGATGATGATGATGATGATGATGATGATGATGATGGTCATGGTGATGATGGTGGTGATGATGATGATGATGAAACTACAAGAAAGTAGATTCCATCTGAACATTAGGAAGAACTTCCTGACTGTGAGAGCTGTTCAGCAGTGGAACTCTCTGCCCCGGAGTGTGGTGGAGGCTCCTTCTTTGGAGGCTTTTAAACAGAGGCTGGATGGCCATCTGTCAGGGGTGATTTGAATGCAATATTCCTGCTTCTTGGCAGAATGGGGTTGGACTGGATGGCCCATGAGATCTCTTCCAACTCTATGATTCTATGATGATGATGATGATGATGATGATAATTTGTGATGCAGTTGAGACCAGATTGGAGATTGCACCGCTATTCAGAAATTGCATACTCCCTTGGCTACAATATAATAATTTTAAATAAATTATAATATAGAAATGACCAATAAAAAAATGGGGAAAATGTAATACCAAATTCAGCCAGAAGAGGTCGGTAGAGCATAGATCTAAATGGCTAATGGGCAAACAGCCTTTCCAAGGAAAGACCATTGATGTGGCATGTAATCCTTCAATCAGACAATGGAAAGTGCAGGAGCTCCATATTGCCAGGAAGGGAAAACAACATGTTGTCGAACTGTATATCTTCGCCATCCTGTGCTGTGTGTTTGGATCCGGAGCCATGGAGAGCTGTCTAAGCATTGCGATGGAGAAGGACTGCAGGCCTCACAGCCGTTCCACAAGCATCGGCTTCCCTTCCCATAATAAGTCGATCCTTTCCTAATATGTTAAGGGATGGATAAGGCAGATTGGATAAACTACACGGCTGGGGTAATAATGGGCAGGCTGTGCCAAGCATGCCGTTGGCAAGAGAAGGGCCATCCGTCAAAGAATAGTTGGCCCTGGATGGCTCTATGTCTAAGATGATTTATCCTTTATTGGTCGCTCCTATTGATCACATTGGTTTTTCATTGAAGGGAGTGTGCTGAATGGAGGTGCCAACTCAAGCCCATTCTACACTGCCATATAATCCAGATTATTCATGCAGATAATCCACATTATCTGCTTTGAACTGGATTATCTGAGTCTACACTGCCATATAATCCAGTTCAAATGAGATAATCTGGATTTTATATGGCAGTGTAGAAAGGGTCTCCGATCTGGCCTCAGTTGTGAGAAATCATCACTATCATCATTATCATCACCATCACCATTGTTGTCATCATCACCATAGTCATTACTATCATTATTACCATCATCAACATAATCATCATTATCATTATAATCAAATTCTTCATCATCATCACCATCATTATCACCATTATCATAATTATAATAAACATCATCACCATCACCATTATCATAATAATCATAATCACCATCACTATTATCATCATTATAATAATCATCATCACCAGTATTATCACCATTATCATAATTATAATAATCATCGTCCCTATTATTATCACCATTATCATAATAATAATAATAATCATCACCATTATCGTAATTGTAATAATCATTTTCACCAGTATTATCACCATAATAATAATAATAATAATAATCACCATTATTATCATCATTATCATAATTATAATAATCATCGTCCCCATGATTATTACTATTACCATAATTATAATAATTATCATCACTATTATCATTATTATAATAATCATCGTCACAATTATTATCACCATTATCATAATTATAATCATCACCATCACCATTATCATAATTATAATAATCATCATCACCATTACTATCACCATTATCATAATTATAATAATCATAATCACCATTATTATCACCGATATTAAAATTATAATAATCATCACCATTATTATCACCATTATCATAATTATAATCATCATAATCACCATTATTATCACCATAATAATAATAATAATAATCAGAATCAGAATCAGAATCACCATTATAATTATAATAATCATCGTTACCATTATTATCATAATTATAATCACCATCACCATGATCCTAATTATAATAATCATCATCACCATTATTATCAACATAACAATCACCATAATCATGTCATCATCACCACCATCATCATTATCACCACCATCATCATGGCCATCATTATAATTATCACCATCACAGTCACCATTATAATGGAGCCTTTGGTTAAATCGGGGAGCAGGATGAGCTCCCATCTGTCAGCTCCAGCTTCTCATGCAGGAACATGAGAGAAGCCTCCCACAGAATGGTAACACACCAAACATCCCCTGGGCAATGTCCTTGCAGACGGCCAATTCTCTCACACCAGAAGCGACTTGCAGTTTCTCAAGTCGCTTCTGACACACACTCACACAAAACCATTATTATCATTATAATCACCATCATCATCATCATCATGATCATCATCATCATCATCATCATCATCATCATGATCATCATCATCAATACTCTCATCATCATCTGCCTATTCCAAATATTAAGGATAGACTAGCTGGATAACCCGTGTAGCACAGCACAGATCGTGGTCAATTTGGGCAAGGAAAACACACATCCACAGCTCTGCTTGGCATTGATATTATCATTAGGTAAGGTAAAGGTATTCCCCTTACGTTAAGTCCAGTCGTGTCCGACTTTGGGGGGTGGTGCTCATCTCCATTTCTAAACCAAAGAGCCGGCGTTTTCCATAGACACCTCCAAGGTCATGTGGCCAGCATGACTGCATGGAGCACTGTTACCTTCCCTCTGGAGCGGTACCTATTGATCTACTCACATTTGGATGTTTTCGAACTAGTAGGTTGGCAGAAGCTGGGGCTAACAGCAGGAGCTCAACCCTGCTAAGAAATAAAACCAGAATATTGGCTTTGCTTTTGGGCCAAACCTGTTTTACAAAAAGTCTTGCAAGGATAAAAATGCCAATAAAATAGAATTGCGACACTATTATTATTACTATTAGTATTAGAATAATTGAATCCTAGACTTGGAAGAGACCTTGTGGGCCATCCAGTCCAACCCCATTTTGCCAAGAAGCAGGAAAATCACATTCAAAGCACCCCTGACAGATGGCCATCCAGCCTCTGTTTAAATGCCTTCAAAAAAGGAGTCTCCACCACACTCAGGCAGAGAGTTCCACTGCTGAACAATGACCTTGTGGGCCATACAGTCCAACTCCATTTTGCTATGAAGCAGGAAAATTGCATCAAAGCAGATTGCCATCCAGCCTCTGTTTAAAAGCCTCCAAAGAAGGAGTCTATACCACACTCTAGAGCAGAGAGTTCCACTGCTAAACAGTGACCTTGTGGGCCATCCAGTCCAACCCCATTTTGCCAAGAAGCAGGAAAATTGCAATCAAAGCACCCCTGACAGATGGCCATCCAGCCTCTGCTTAAAAGCCTCCAAAGAAGGAGCCTCCACCACAATCTGGAGCAGAGAGTTCCACTGCTGAACAGCTCTCACAGTCAGGAAGTTCTTCCTCATGTTCAGGTGGAATCTCCTTTCTTGTAGATTGAAGCCATTGTTCCACGTCCTTGTCTTCGGGGTAGCATTAATATTAGTATTATGATATGGTGGGTTGACTGGAGAGGCATGTGGCAGCAGCTGATTGGCTGAGTGTGCCAGGAGCCAGAGTTCCAATTAACTGCTGCCTTTGGCTAGCTGCTGAGACCAACGGTTCTAACTGTCATTTTGCCATTTCTCTCCTTGGACAGCGAAGAGATCGTTCTGGCTGCCAACTATCTTAAAGGCTGATCATTTTAAGGCATGAGGCTTATTTTAAAGACAATTTCAAAGGACTATTTTAATGCAATATAATACTTGTCTTCAGGGCAGCATTAATATTAGTATTAGTATTATGATATGGAGGGTTGACTGGAGAGGCATGTGGCAGCAGCTGATTGGCTGAGTGTGCCAGGAGCCAGAGTTCTGATTAGCCGCTGCCTCTGGCTAGCTGCTGAGACCAACGGTTCTAACTGTCATTTTGCCATTTCTCTCCTTGGACAGCGAAGAGATAGTGTTGGCTGCCAACTATCTTAAAGGCTGATCATTTTAAGGCATGCGGCTTATTTTAAAGGCAATTTCAAAGGACTATTTTAATACAATATAATACTTGTCTTCAGGGCAGCATTAATATTAGTATTTTGATATGGTAGTTTGACTGGAGAGGCATGTGGCAGCAGCTGATTGGCTGAGTGTGTCAGAAGCCAGAGTTCTGATTAGCTGCTGCCTCTGGCTAGCTGCTGAGACCAACGGTTCTAACTGTCATTTTGCCATTTCTCTCCTTGGACAACGAAGAGATCGTGCTGGCTGCCAACTATCTTAAAGGCTGATCATTTTAAGGCATGCGGTTTATTTTAAAGACAATTTAAAAGGACTATTTTAATGCAATATAATACTTGTCTTCAGGGCAGCATTAATATTAGTATTAGTATTATGATATGGTTGGTTGACTGGAGAGGCATGTGGCAACAGCTGATTGGCTGAGTGTGCCAGGAGCCAGAGTCCAAATTAGCTGCTGCCTCTGGCTAGCTGCTGAGACCAACTGCTGCTGCCTCTGGCTAGCTGCTGAGACCAACGGTTCTAACTGTCATTTTGCCATTTCTCTCCTTGGACAGTGAAGAGATAGTACTGGCTGCCAACTATCTTAAAGGCTGGTCATTTTAAGGCATGCGGCTTATTTTAAAGACAATTTAAAAGGACTATTTTAATACAAAATAATACTTGCCTTCAGGGCCGCATTAATATTAGTATTAGTATTATGATATGGTGGGTTGACTGGAGAGGCATGTGGCAGCAGCTGATTGGCTGAGTGTGCCAGGAGCCAGAGTTCCGATTAACTGCTGCCTCTGGCTAGCTGCTGAGACCAACGGTTCTAACTGTCATTTTGCCATTTCTCTTCATGGACAGTGAAGAGATAGTGCTGGCTGCATTAATATTAGTATTAGTATTATGATATGGTGGGTTAACTGGAGAGGCATGTGGCAGCAACTGATTGGCTGAGTGTGCCAGGAGCCAGAGTTCCGATTAACTGCTGCCTTTGGCTAGCTGCTGAGACCAACGGTTCTAACTGTCATTTTGCCATTTCTCTCCTTGGACAGTAAGTCGCTCTGAGTCCCCTTCGGGGTGAGAAGGGCGGCATATAAATGTCGTAAATACATAAACAAAGAAATATTACACAAGCCTCAAGGAAAGTAAGGCGGCATCTTGCATTAAGGCGACAAATGGCTTCCGGAAAAGGATTATAAAGGTGTTGAATAATTAATATGCTCCACTAAGACAAAATGCTCAGCAGGAAGCTAAATGCCTTGGAAAGGGCAAAGCAATTAAGCTCCGGCTTATCTCAGGAGGCATTTGCCCACCTGATGCTCTGTCCAAGGAATCCTTGACCAAGATTTAGGTACATCTTTGGGTATATCTACACTTTAACTGTGATGGCTCAAAGCTATGGGGTCCCGGGAGTTGTAGTTCTGCAAGGTCTTTAGCCTTCTCTGCCAAAGAGGGCTGCTGCTTCCCCAAGTTACAACATGCATGATGCCAAATGCATGATGCTCCTCCACCTTGTATTCTGAAATTGGGGTCCATTCTTCAAGTTGTCCAGAAGAGGGTGCAATGTGTCCCTTTCCTATACAATCAATCAAACCAGATGCCTTTTCTATTCATCACATCTGTATTATGCAATGCATACGTTCACGTGTGCCACTGACTCTTTAGCCTTATGGAAATGGGCAAAATTCTACAATTAGCCCAATAATAGTCAGTGAGAAGTCCTCCCTCCTTATTCTTCCCAGCTACATGACATATACACACACAGACACACACAGACATAGAGACACACTGTGGCCCAGTGTGCGTATATGTGTTTTTTGGGTGTATATATGTCGGTGTATATATATGTGAGAGAAGGAAGGAGAGAAGGAAAGAAAAAAAGGGACGGAAGGAAGGAAGGAAGGAAGGAAGGAGGGAGAGAAGGAAGGTGACAAGGAAGGAAGGAAAGAAGGAAGGAAGAAAGGAAGGAGAGAATTAAGGAAGGAAGGAAGGAAGGAAGGAAGGAAGGAAGGAAGGAAGGAAAGAAGGAGGGAGGGAGGAAGGAAGAAGGGAGAGAAGGAAGGAGAGAAAGAAAGAAAAAAGGGAAGGAAGGAAGGAAGGAAGGAAGGAAGGAAGGAAGGAAGGAAGGAAAAAGGGAGAGAAGGAAGGAGAGAAGGAAGGAAGGAGAGAAGGAAAGAAAAAAGGGGAAGGAAGGAGGGAGGGAGGGAGGGAGGGAGGGAGGGAAGGAAAGAGGGAGGGAAGGAAGGAGCGAGGGAGGGAGGGAGGGAGGAAGGAGAGAAGGAAAGAAGGGAGGAAGGAAGGAAGGAAGGAAGGAAGGAGAGAAGGAAGGAGGGAGGGAGGAAGGAAGGAGGGAGAGAAGGAAGGAAGGAAGGAAGGAAGGAAGGAAGGAGAGAAAGAAAGAGAAAAGGAAAAGAAGGAAGGAAGGAAGGAAGGAAGGAAGGAGGGAGAGAGAGAAGGAAGGTGACAAGGAAGGAAGGAAGGAAGGAAGGAGAGAATTAAGGAAGGAAGGAAGGAAGGAAGGAAAGAAGGAGGGAGGGAGGAAGGAAGAAGGGAGAGAAGGAAGGAGAGAAAGAAAGAAAAAAGGGAAGGAAGGAAGGAAGGAAGGAAGGAAGGAAAGAAGGAAAAAGGGAGAGAAGGAAGGAAGGAGAGAAGGAAAGAAAAAAAGGGAAGGAAGGAGGGAGGGAGGGAAGGAAAGAGGGAGGGAAGGAAGGAAGGAGTGAGGGAGGGAGGGAGGGAGGAAGGAGAGAAGGAAAGAAGGGAGGAAGGAAGGAAGGAAGGAGAGAAGGAAGGAGGGAGGGAGGAAGGAAGGAGGGAGAGAAGGAAGGAAGGAGAGAAAGAAAGAGAAAAGGAAAAGAAGGAAGGAAGGAAGGAAGGAAAGAGGGAGAGAAGGAAAGAGGGAAGGAAGGAAGGAGAGAAGGAAAGAAAAAAAGGGAAGGAAGGAAGGAAGAGAAAGGAAGAAGGAAAGAAATAGGGAGGGAAGATTGACCACAGCAACGCATGGCGGGTACAGCTAGTTGATAATAAAAATAGTAGGTTGAGTTGATGCATATAGTAGGTAAAGGTTTTCCCCTGACATTAAGTCCAGTTGTGTCCGACTCTGGGGGTGGTGGTCATCTCCATTTCTAAGCTGAAGAGCCGGCGTTGTCCATAGACACCTCCAAGGTCATGTGGCCAGTATGACTCCATGGAACGCCATTATGTTCCTGCCGGAGTGGTACCTATTGACCTACTCATATTTGCATGTTTTCGAACTGGTGGGTTGGCAGAAGATGCGGCTAACAGCAGGAACTCACCCAACACCCCGGATTCGAACTGCCGATCTTTCGGTCAGCAAGTTCAGCAGCTCAGCGGTTCAACCCACTGAAAAACTAGGGCAAAATGCGCTATATGATATCCCTGCTTCAAAAACAAAAACATAGAGGAACAACAATAACAACAGTGTAGATCAGGCATGGGCAAACTTGGGCCCTCCAGGTGTTTTGGACTCCAACTCCCACCATTCCTAACAGCCTACCGGCTGTTAGGAATGGTGGGAGTTGGAGTCCAAAACACCTGGAGGGCCCAAGTTTGCGCATGCCTGGTGTAGATGCACCCAAAGAGAGCTTTGTGTTGTTGCTTGTCATCACTCTCCCAAAGGGGCAACCTTTCCCAAAGGGGCAACCTTTGGCCCTCTTACTCATCCGGCGCTACGTTTCCCAACGCTGAGCATGAGCCAAGCAAGGGTTTCCTCGTCCTTCTCTTTGGGGAACTGCTAAGATGGATTGCAACACCGCAACGCTGACATCAGCCAAAGCATGATGCACCTTGTGTGCATTGGGTCTGGTGAGCATCGGAGAGACTGCGTAAGGAGTGAGTCAGAGCATGGGAAAGTCAGACTATCAAGCCCAGAATCCCCCAACCAGATGCTCCTTGGCCCTGCTTTCTTGTCTGGCCTGCAAGTATTTTTGGAGAGTGAGGAAAGGAAAGAGCGTGGGAGTCTGGCTGAGAGAAAGAAAGAAAAATAAAAAAGGGAAACAGCGGCATTGACATCTGTGAGGCTGGTTCTAGATGGGTGCATGTGCCAAGTCCCACCCCTGGCCTGGCCCATCGTCCTTTGGACCCGCCTCTCCGAGTTGAAAAGGGCTGCCCGGGTGCTCCTGACAGCTCACACGCTCAGCCTCACCGAAGAGGAAAGAAGCAGCCAGGTCAAGACAGGTCTCTCTTCGGCTGGAGTTGGTGGCAACATCTGGAAATTCCTGGCCACGAAGGGATAGGCGCCTGGACCGAGTTCTGCTTTGCTTTTGGATTCGGGAGAAGGTTTTTTTGCACCTCCATCAACTGGATCAACTCCTTGCCAATTTGTA
This sequence comes from Anolis sagrei, assembly GCF_037176765.1. Lineage (NCBI taxonomy): Eukaryota > Metazoa > Chordata > Lepidosauria > Squamata > Anolidae > Anolis > Anolis sagrei. Next base: position 76,879,315 of record NC_090035.1, on the reverse strand, counting down.
AATTCTAAAGTTGCTAGTCCTCAGCGTTGTTCGTTAGGTGCCGCATACTTCCAAGGCTCTCCATTGTGCCGTTGGGACAGGACAAGCCTTGGTCTCCCTTTTGATGGATTTGGCAACTTTTGGGAATTGATGACAAGCCTGGATTGGTGAAGAGCTGGAAGAGCTGGAAGAAGGGGCCCAAAGGTTAGAAGGCCTTGGCTTCTTCATCCTATCCCAATTGGAGTGATTTCTTCCAAAGCTGAGATTTTTAATTCTAAGTTGCTAGTCCTCAGTGTTGTTGGTGCCTGGACGCCTTCCTCCTTGGGAAAAAGGGGCCTGGACACGTTCCTCTTTGGAAGAGGATGCTCAAAGGTTAGAAGGCGTTTGCTTCTTCATCCTATTCCAATTGGAACGACTCCTTTCCAAGTCTCGATTTTTAATTCTAAGTTGCTAGTCCTCAGTGTTGTTCTTTAGGAGCCTTAATTCTAAGTTGCTAGTCCTCAGTGTTGTTCTTTAGGAGCCTTAATTCTAAGTTGCTAGTCCTCAGTGTTGTTCTTTAGGAGCCTTAATTCTAAGTTGCTAGTCCTCAGCGTTGTTCTTTAGGAGCCTGGACACGTTCCCCTTTGGAAGAGGATGCTCAAAGGTTAGAAGGCGTTTGCTTCTTCATCCTATTCCAATTGGAGCAACTCCTTCCCAAGCCTCGATTTTTAATTCTAAGTTGCTAGTCCTCAGTGTTGTTCTTTAGGAGCCTTAATTCAAAGTGACTCCTTCCCAAACAGAGCTTTATTAAATTCTAAGTTGCTAGTCCTCACTGTTGTTGGTGCCTGGACATCTTCCTCCTTGGAAGAAGAAGCTCAAAGGTTAGAAGGCCTTTGCTTTTTTTATCCTATCCCAGTTGGAGCATCTTCCCAAGCTTAGACTTTTAATTCTAAGTTGCTAGTCCTCAGTGTTGCTTTTTAGGGGCCTGGACACGTTCCTCTTTGGAAGAGGATGCTCAAAGGTTAGGCGGCTCTTGGTTCTTCATCCTATTTCAATTGGAGCGACTCCTTCCCAAGCTGAGCTTTTTAAAATCTAAGTTGCTAGTCCTCACTGTTGTTGGTGCCTGGATACCTTGCTCCTTGGAAAAAGAGGCTCAAAGGTTAGAAGACTTTTGTTTTTTCATCCTATCCCAGTCGGAGCGTCACCTTCCCAAACTTTGATTTGTAATTCTAAGTCGCTAGTCCTCAGCGTAGTCCTTTAGTGGCCTGGACACGTTCCTCTTTGGAAGAGGATGCTCAAAGGTTAGGCGGCTCTTAGTTCTTCATCCTATTGCAATTGGAGTGACTCCTTCCCAAGTCTCAATTTTTAATTCTAAGTTGCTAGTCCTCAGTGTTGTTCTTTCAGGGACTGGATGCATTCTTCCTTGGAAGAAGAAGCACAAAGATCAGCACAAAGAAAAGGCAACTTAGCATTACAAATGTAACTTGGCCAGGAGTTGCCATCGTATCTCAGCTGGATTGATTCCTTTCCGAGTTGAGATTTTTAAAATGCTAAGTTGCTAGTCCTCAGTTTTGTTTTTTAGGGGCCTGGACACCTTCTTCTTTGGAAGAAGCACCTCAAAGGTCAGCACAAAAGGAAAGCAACTTAGAATTACAAATGTAACTTGGCAAGGAGTTGCCATCCTATCCCCAGCTGGATTGGTTCCTCTCCAAGTTGAGATTTTCAGTTCTAAGTTACTAGTCCTCAGTGATCTGTTTCCGGAGCTGCTTCCAGGTCTCTCCATTGTGGCATCAGTGAACAGAGCTAAGTTACTAGTCCTCAGTGATCTGTTTCCGGAACTGCTTCCTGGCTTCTCCATTGTGCCCTCAGTAAACAGAGCTAAGTTACTATCCTCAGTGATCTGTTTCCGGAGCTGCTTCCAGGTCTCTCCATTGTGCCCTCAGTGAACAGAGCTAAGTTACTAGTCCTCAGTGATCTGTTTCTGGAGCTGCTTCCAGTCCTCTCCATTGTGCCCTCAGTGAACAGAGCTAAGTTACTAGTCCTCAGTGATCTGTTTCCGGAGCTGCTTCCAGGTCTCTCCATTGTGCCCTCAGTGAACAGAGCTAAGTTACTAGTCCTCAGTGATCTGTTTCCGGAGCTGCTTCCAGGTCTCTCCATTGTGCCCTCAGTGAACAGAGCTAAGTTACTAGTCCTCAGTGATCTGTTTCCGGAGCTGCTTCCAGGTCTCTCCATTGTGCCCTCAGTGAACAGAGCTAAGTTACTAGTCCTCAGTGATCTGTTTCCGGAGCTGCTTCCAGGTCTCTCCATTGTGGCATCAGTGAACAGAGCTAAGTTACTAGTCCTCAGTGATCTGTTTCCGGAACTGCTTCCTGGCTTCTCCATTGTGCCCTCAGTAAACAGAGCTAAGTTACTATCCTCAGTGATCTGTTTCCGGAGCTGCTTCCAGGTCTCTCCATTGTGCCCTCAGTGAACAGAGCTAAGTTACTAGTCCTCAGTGATCTGTTTCCGGAGCTGCTTCCAGGTCTCTCCATTGTGCCCTCAGTGAACAGAGCTAAGTTACTAGTCCTCAGTGATCTGTTTCCGGAGCTGCTTCCAGGTCTCTCCATTGTGCCCTCAGTGAACAGAGCTAAGTTACTAGTCCTCAGTGATCTGTTTCCGGAGCTGCTTCCAGGTCTCTCCATTGTGGCATCAGTGAACAGAGCTAAGTTACTAGTCCTCAGTGATCTGTTTCCGGAACTGCTTCCAGGTCTCTCCATTGTGGCATCAGTGAACAGAGCTAAGTTACTAGTCCTCAGTGAACTGTTTCCAGAGCTGCTTCCAGGCCTCTCCATTGTGCCAAAGAGAGGAACCTGGCTCCCAGTCCTTTTACCTTGCCGTCTCTTTGTTATCGGCTGCCCGAGGACCAAAGCGTTGACCCTTCACCCTCCTTTGTGCCAATGCACCCTCTGGACCCCGCTCAGGCCCTCACAACGGCGCCTATCTCGCCCTCGCTATCCAAGGACTGCAGCAACATGACCCAGCTGCACCAGGATGGCAACCCAGTGGTGAGCTCTTTTATGTTTGCGGCCGGCGTGGTGGGCAATGTGGCCGCCTTGGCCATCCTGGGCATCCACCGCAAGGAGCTGCGCACCAAGACCTCCTCCTTCTGTATCCTGGTCACTGGCCTCGCCGTCACCGATCTACTGGGCACATGTGTGGTCAGCCCCATCGTCTTTGTCGCCTACTCCCGCAACGCCACTTTGGTGGGCATGGTGGCGCGTGGCAGCTGGTTGTGTGACCTCTTTGCCTTCTCCATGATGTACTTCAGCCAGGCAGCGATGCTCATCCTATGCGCGATGGCGGTGGAGCGCTGCCTGGCCCTCAGCTACCCCTACTTCTACTCCCAGCACAACATCCGGCGCTGGATGAAGCTCTCCTTGCCGGCCATCTACGCCTTCAGCGCCTTCTTCTGCAGCCTGCCTTTCCTAGGAGTCGGGAAGTACAAGCAATATTGCCCAGGGACCTGGTGCTTCGTCCAAATGGACGTGGACAAGGCCACGGGCCATGCGGCCTTCTCGCTCTCCTACGCCACCCTCATGGCCATCCTCATCTTGGTCATCTTCCTCTGCAACGCCTTGGTCATCACCAGCCTCTGCCAGATGTACCGCAAGCAGAAGGCCCGCCGGCGTGGCTCCGTAAACGTGGCACAACGCCGGCGCAAGAGCTGGTTCAGCCGTGGGGAGGAGGAGGTGGACCACCTCATCTTGCTGGCACTCATGACCGTCATCTTCGTCATCTGCTCTTTGCCGCTCACGGTAAGTTCTGCGCACTCCGCTCCGAAAACGTATTACAGGCCATCCTCGAGTTGCAAACATCCGACTCCTAGTTAAGAACGGGGGTAAGATGGTTTTAGTTTATTCAGCACTTAGACCAGGTATGAGTCATTCTTTGGTGGTGACAAACTCTCATTAGGACCTCTGCTGCATGCCACAATGCAATCTATGGTCTTGCAGTGCCTCTGAGCATGTGCAGAGTCATTCTGCTGACCCAATGAATTTTGCAATCAAGGCAATAATAAGCAAGGAAATATTACTTTGGTTGATAAGACTCTTTGGTGGCAACAAGTGAGCTGGCTAAAACTCTCATTAGAACTCTGCTGCATGCCACCATGCAATCTATGGTCTTGCAGTGCCTCTGAGCATGTGCAGAGTCATTCTGCCGACTCAAGGAGCTCTGCAATCAAGGCAATAATAAGCAAGGAAATATTACTTTTGTTGATAAGGTTCTTTGGTGGTGACAAGTGAGCTGGCTAAAACTCTCATTAGGACTCTGCTGCATGCCACAATGCAATCTATGGTCTTGCAGTGCCTCTGAGCATGTGCAGAGTCATTCTGCCGACTCAAGGAGCTCTGCAATCACGGCAACAATAAGCAAGGAAATATTACTTTTGTTGATAAGGTTCTTTGGTGGTGACAAGTGAGCTGGCTAAAACTCTCATTAGGACTTCTGTTGCATGCCACAATGCAATCTATGGCCTTGCAGTGCCTCTGAGCATGTGCAGAGTCGTTCTGCTGACCCAAGGAACTCTGCAATTGAGGCAATAATAAGCAAGGAAATATTACTTTGGTTGATAAGGCTCTGTGATGGCAACAAAACTCTCATTAGGACTTCTGCTGCATGCCACAATGCAATCTATGGCCTTGCAGTGCCTCTGAGCATGTGCAGAGTCATTCTGCTGACCCAATGAATTTTGCAATCAAGGCAATAATAAGCAAGGAAATATTACTTTGGTTGATAAGACTCTTTGGTGGCGACAAGTGAGCTGGCTAAAACTCTCATTAGGACTTCTGTTGCATGCCACAATGCAATCTATGGTCTCGGAGTGACCCTGAGCATGGGCAGAGTCATTCCGCTGACCCAAGGAGCTTTGGACTCAAGGCAAATGGAAAGGTTACAGTGGACAAAGTGGGCTAAAAGCTGACAATGACACTATTGCTGGGTATCTTGGGTTGGGGAAAGCAAGCAAATGAAAATTTAATTTGCCTCTGAGCATTGTCAGAGTGCTGCTTCAAGAAGCCGAAGAGGAGCTAGAGCAGGTACGGGCCAACTTTGGCCCTCCAGGTGTTTTGGACTTCAATTCCCACAATTAATAACACCTGGAGGCCCAAAGTTTGCTCCTACCTGGCTTAGGTCACTGGTCTTTCATGTACAGAGCAAACCAATAAATACATAAAAACCAGATGATTATATACTCACAATCTCTGACTATGCCTGCCATAGATGCGGGCGAAACATCAGGAGAGAATGCTTCTGGAACATGGCCAGACAGCCTGGAAAACTCACAACAACCCAGTGCTTCCGGCCATGAAGGTTTTCGACAATACATTGAACATGGGGAAAGTATATACGTGTGTTTGTATATATATGTGGTTTTGCGCATGCATTGTAATGCAGAAACTTTGTTTTTGTGGGAGGGGCATCCTGCAATACCATTGAGTCTCAACTAATTTAACATAGTTTGTGGCAGCTACAAAAGGGAAGTCCCTGGAGTAGAACATCTAGTTTCAAAGTAAGGAATGCACAATTAAACAGGAAAAAAATGCTTTCAAACCAGGAACAGAGCATTTTCTTTTATACACACACACACACACACACAAGTCGTCCCCTGCCACGCATTGCTGTGGTCCAGTCTGTGTATATGTGTTTTGTGTGTGTATATATGTGTATATACACATGTATATGTGTATATACACATGTATATGTGTATATACGTGTGTTTGTATATATATGTGGGTTTGCGCATGCATTGTAATGCATTTTTTTGCATTTAAAGTCTCTTCTGCTGTGTTTTTCAGTGTTTTTATGAGTGATGGTCACTCGTTGGACTGTTAGGTGTCTTGCGGTCAAGTTTGGTCTCAATTCACCCAGTGGTTTTTGAGTTATGTCAATCCCACAAATGAATATTACATTTTTATTTATATAGATATAGATATGCACACACACACACACTCAAATTTGTTGCATAGTGTAATAATTCTCCAGCTTCGGCTTCAGAAAGCTCCAGTTGTGATTTCATGTCCCATTACTCCCAGCCTAAGTGTGGAAGGTCCCAAACAATCATCAGTCCTTTCTATGGTGGAGCCTCATTCTCTGGAGAGGGTGGATGGTCATCTGTCGGGAGGGATCAGATGATGTCTTTCTGCCTAGCAGAATGGGGTTGAACTGGATGACCTTTGGGGTCCTTTCAAACTCTAAGATTACATGATGAACCCCGATCACTTCCTTTTCCTAATGCCCATCCTCTCCCTTCCTTCCATGGATGGCCATCTGTCGGGAGGGATCAGATGGTGTCTTTCTGCCTAGCAGAATGGGGTTGAACTGGATGACCTTTGGGGTCCTTTCGAACTGTAGGATTCCATGATGAACCCTGATCACTTCCTTTTCCTAATTCCCATCCTCTCCTTCCTTCCATGGATGGCCATCTGTCGGGAGGGATCAGATGGTGTCTTTCTGCCTAGCAGAATGGGGTTGAACTGGATGACCTTTGGGGTCCTTTTGAACTCTAGGATTCCATGATGAACCCTGATCACTTCCTTTTCCTAATTCCCATCCTCTCCTTCCTTGCATGGATGGCCATCTGTCGGGAGGGATCAGATGGTGTCTTTCTGCCTAGCAGAATGGGGTTGAACTGGATTACCTTGGGCGTCTTTTCTGACTCTAGGATTCCATGATGAACCCTGATCACTTCCTTTTCCTAATTCCCATCCTCTCCTTCCTTGCATGGATGGCCATCTGTCGGGAGGGATCAGATGGTGTCTTTCTGCCTAGCAGAATGGGGTAGAACTGGATGACCTTTGGGGTCCTTTCCGACTCTAGGATTCTACAATGAACCCTGATCAATTCCTTTTCCTAATTCCCATCCTCTCCTTCCTTCCATGGATGGCCATCTGTCGGGAGGGATCGGATGGTGTCTTTCTGCCTAGCAGAATGGGGTTGGATGACCTTTGGGGTCTTTTCCGACTCTAGGATTCTACAATGAACCCTGATCACTTCCTTTTCCTAATGCCCATCCTCTCCCTTCCTTCCATGGATGGCCATCTGTCGGGAGGGATCGGATGGTGTCTTTCTGCCTAGCAGAATGGGGTTGGATGACCTTTGGGGTCTTTTCCGACTCTAGGATTCTACAATGAACCCTGATCACTTCCTTTTCCTAATTCCCATCCTCTCCTTCCTTCCATGGATGGCCATCTGTTGGGAGGGATCAGATGATGTCTTTCTGCCTAGCAAAATGGGGTTGAACTGGATGACCTTTGGGCGTCTTTTCCGACTCTAGGATTCCATGATGAACCCTGATTACTTCCTTTTCCTAATTCCCATCCTCTCCTTCCTTCCATGGATGGCCGTCTGTCGGGAGGGATCAGATGATGTCTTTCTGCCTAGCAGAATGGGGTTGAACTGGATGATCTTTGGGGTCCATTCCGACTCTAGGATTCCATGATGAACCCTGATCACTTCCTTTTCCTAATTCCCATCCTCTCCTTCCTTGCATGGATGGCCATCTGTCGGGAGGGATCGGATGGCGTCTTTCTGCCTAGCAGAATGGGGTTGAACTGGATGACCTTTGGGCGTC